>NC_044601.1:46155375-46380375 GCF_901933205.1 Camarhynchus parvulus
AGAGACAGAGCCAGGGCAGGTGACCCAAACTGACCAAAGGGCTATTCCAGACCATGTGGCATCAAGCTCAGTGTATAAAGTGAGGGAAAGAAACAGAAAAGAGAGGGACATTTGTGGTGATGTCATTTGTCTTCCCAAGTAACCATTTTGCACGATGGGGCCTGGCTGTCCTGTAGATGGCTGAGCACCTGCCAGTGCATGGAAAGCACTGAATTAATTCCTTGGTTTGCTTTGCTTGCGTCCACAGCCTTTGCTTTCCCTATTAAACTTTTCCTCAACCCATCAGTTCTCCTGCTTTCACCCTTCTGATTCTCTTCCCAAACTCTGTGGTGGGGGAGTGATTGAGTGGCTGTGTGGGGCTTGGCTGCTGCCTGGGGTTAAACCATGACATCTCCTCACCACTGCATTCTACACAAAGACACAAAGTACTGTTTGCTGTTTTTAACAGGCCTCAAGTCTGAGCTTTGTCTAATACCTCTTCACAAGGTAATTTTCTTTGAACTATTTCCAGATGTGTTGTAATAAAAATACTTTAAGAACATAAATACACAATCTGATTTACCTGAGTGACTGGATGATGCTTCTCAACAATAACTGAACTCATGGGTGGAGCAACTCCCATCACAGCTAAACTCCCAGAAGCTCTGGATTTTTGTCCCATATCAGCTCGGCCTGTGATTCGAGCAGTGATTGTTCTTCCTGCTTTCTGTTGTGCAGATGTTATTACTTTTGGCATGGACTATAAAAAAATTAAATATTAATTAGTAAAAAATTCTAAACATTATATTTACAATGCTACGTGTTTCTGGTCAGTTTTATCTACCACATGCCTAAATGGAACATGTGATGTTGCAGGTAGTCCAATTACATTACACAGGACTGAATTTGCTCCACTTGGCTGCAACCAGGATTACTCCATTTCTTCTACTTGTGCAATAGCATTTCAAGTAAATGACTTCAGTTCTGAGGGAAATAAGACTAATTTGACAAAAATCAAGACGCATGGATAGTTTAGCTTTGCTTGCTGACTGCATGCTTGAGTGACAGTTGAAGGTACTTCCATCATTGTGGAAATTCTTTCTAGCAATGACAGAACAGATAATAAAAAAAGCTCTCATGCATACAAAAATGCATCTTCTCTGACAGCTGATAGCAAATTGTGTCAAATGCGGAAAAGAAAGGAAGGCAGTTAACACGCACAGAAAAGGGAATGAGGGAGAAATTTCAAAGAGCAGGATAATGAGACAAGGATATGAGCACTTTCCATTACAAAAGGCAAACACCAATTGTTCCTGTTGCACTATACCTGAGTGCATTCTTCTATTCTTCACTTTGCCACACTGCCCTACCTACAAACAGAATTTAAAACTGCTCCTAGCGTAAATGAGTTTATGTAACATAAATGAGCATTTTCAACCTAGTGTCTTCATACTGCTGTGTAAACTCTATGGCAGTGTCCTCAACCACGTATCTGTGTTGCTCTGAGAAATGCACAAATAACAATACACAAACTTGTATTTGTTACGATTATGTCCTAAAAGAAGAAAAAAAGTTAACTTTAGCATGTTACCAGTTTTTGTGTTGATGTCACACCAGATCCTGATGTTGTGCTAGTGATGATAACTGGAGAATCAGAATCTAGCCTGGTCTCAGGAGTGCTTGCATGAGCCAGGTGGCAACAAAACTGAAATGAAACCAGAGTTTATACAGAATGAGTACTACTTTCTAGAAAATACAATTTTACTCCTTAGATAGCCAGTTTTTTTACTATCCTCATTACCCTTTTAATTGCAATGTCTTCACAGATATTTTACCTCTAGTGTTACTGTTTATTGTCTAATATAAAATTACTTGTCTAAAAATTGTAGAAATTGTGTGAATAACATTTGTCACTATTAGAATGAAAAATCAGGGGAGAGGCATGCACATCATCTCTGTTCTAACCTACTCTCTAGCATGATACTGTTTTACAGTGGCAAAGTTTTGAGGATGACTCCAGGGCAGGTCCAAAACAACCACGCTACTAGGTGATGATCTGGCTAAGCTGGTATGACAGGACAATAAGCTGAGTTCCCTCAATGTCTGTATGTGTTACCCTCCTATAAAAGGAGTCTGAAGTCAAGCCAGCTTTTCATCTTTCAAGAGTATACTAAATTCAGGTTTATTAAAAAAACCCTCTTAACAGCTTTTTTTCCACAGAGAACCTTAGAGAGCAAATTGTAGTGACCTTGTCTTTGTTAGTTTAATGCATTTTCACTAAAATAAAAAAGAGCTTAATGAAAGTACAGCAAGCCACAGCAGCTGTGCCCCATTCACAGTGCAGTCTGAACACATCTGCAAGTTTCCTTTTAGATCTGAACTGCTTCAAAAAAGCCCCAATCAGGGTATTTCTCTTTTGTCACTAGGAAATACAATTCTGTTCCAGCTATGTGCTTACCATGTTTTCCACCTGAACAGCAGCTGCTGGTGGAGGTGGTGGTGAGGGTTGATCATATTGTGAAGAAGGTGGCCTTCCTGCACCAGTGGTTGCATGATCATTTCTCCTGCTTCCTATATCTATTATTAGAAACACAAAGTAATGGGATAAGCACATAATCTAGCTAACCCTAAGGGGTGGGGATATGGGGGAAGATAAGTTACAACAAAAATTTTAATCTTTCTTTGGGATTTCTGTATAATCTAATAAAAAAGAGCAGGCTGTTCTTTATAGAGGTAGGTAGGTAGACAGATATAAACATTCCTGTATTTTACCCTGTTTTGAGATGCTTATGTTTTTCAAGGGGCTTGTTTCTCTATGTCTCAACATCCCTGTGGCACATGTCACCTACTTGTAGTGCAAAGAACTGAGGTTCTTCCTACTGCCAAAACTAAAATCAGCGTGCAAGAGGTGCTCTTATCCTGAGAGACAAAATCCAGTTTAGGTAGTAAAACACAAAGGTCATTTGATCATTCCAGGCACTAGAGTGACACCATGTGGTAGTTGTGTTTGGTTTTTTAAATTAGCTGAAATAAGAAGGAAAAATAAAAGGAAGGTGCTTCAAATCTGTGCAGTATTTGTAGATGTCAAGAGTAAAAGGATACTAGAATGTGCACTTTATACATATCTATGTGTGTACACACGCATTAAGCTTAAATACAGACAGGACCAATGCACAGTTATAGATCAGTAAGATTTGATTTATTTTACTGGAGAAAAACAGTATTAGGACTTTTATAAGCAAAAACTTATGAATTCCTGTGGCATCAGTGTTCCTTCAAATACATGAAGAGGTTAAAATAATCTTAATATACTACTATCTAAAAAAAAAGTCATCAAATTAGGCAGGTAACTTTAATACCATCAACACTGACACTAAATATTATGAAGCCATCAAGTTTGTGACACATGCACACTATTTAAATAAATATACTATAATGATATATATGTATTTTACCTGTAGATTTTGTGTATATTAAATTATATTAAAATAACCAAATAACAAATTTGTAAAGGGGTAAAATTCTGCATTTTATGTCCAGTGACAGTAGGTGGCACTGCAGTGTTCATATAAATTTATAATTGCTGACTGATTCTGGCACATGGAAGTTTTGATGTCCACAGATCAAAAGACTAGAAACAAATCACAATAATCTTTCTCTGATGTTTGCAGTCCTCCAGTGTCCTGATCACTGTTCTACCTGATTAAGAATGCAGATCAACAGTTGTTCAACCATATTAAACAATTATGTAACTAACTTCATTAAAACCACCATCTGGCTGTAAGCATAGTATGCCTGGGGCAGGGGAGAAGGTGGTACCAGAGGTGGTGGAAGCTGATGAGTCGCTCAGGACTGAGGACAACAGAGTCTGTGAAATGTTACGAAGTCTGATTAAAAAGCATAATAGTGGACACACAAATAAATGAGCTATGGGTACCCTAACATGCAGCACAACAAAATCTTTAGATGTTGTGCTGGTGTAGAGTATCAGTTCCAGCTTCCTGGTAAAAATCAAGCAAAATCTTTGGTCCATGAAAATAAAGGGCTGGTCACAACTATTACAGAGCTCAGTTTTCTTTATTTCCTTGCTACTTACTCTCACTTGTATAGGTCTACAGAAACAATGCTTTCACAACAGTCAATTAACCTTCATTATTAGAGAGACCTGGTGTCTGTTGCATTTTTTTTAAAACAACAGACAAACAAATAAAAGATAATCCTTCAAGATAGAATAATTCTTAATTAATAACACAGTGAAAAATAAAGTACTTGGGAAATGCCCTGTAATTTTATTCCCAAATCCAGTATCTTCAATAAATCATTAATTCTCAACCTTCTACCAGTACTGATCCTAAATTTTTACTAGCACACAGCTACATTTTGCTAATGTTATATTAATTTCCTAAGCAACTGCACAAATACCACTTATGTTTAACAGGCTTAGACAGCTGCTCAGGTAAGTATCTGCTTACATCTTCTTCAGGTTTTTATTTTCTCTATCTACCTTTTTTGGTGAAGAATTTCTCTAAAGTAGTTCAGAAACTTCTGTATAAGATTGTTAAATTTAGCAACTGAAGTTACTTGTCTAAGGCTATTAACCACTGCCAGTACAGATAGCTGTTGAGACACATATATAGCTGTGGCACTCCTGCTGGCACAGCTATTTTCCTCTAACCTAGGTTGCTCCACCAGCACAATTATGTTCCCACTGCTACCGATTGTCTCAGTCTGAGAGTGTGATTTCATTATATCTGTAAGCATGTGCAGCACTTCCCTGTGTAGCTGCACAGGTTTTACAGGTATGCTGCTGATAAAAATAGACTGGTGTTTCCTGTTCTGGCATGGAGTTACATCTAAATACAGAACATGAGAGATTTGCTTGCCCTTTTTACATTCAAAAGCAGGATTAAGAAAGAAGGGAGAGCTGTCTGGGAAGAGCTGATTCATGGCACACTGAGATTCCAGAATAAAAAGGAATTTTCAGGATTTTGTCTAAATGCTCCATAACCTGGTGTTTTAAGAAGTTTTCCACCTTTGACTTCCTTTCCTGCCTTCAGCTGCAATTTACCACTTTCCCAGCAACGTGGGATGAAGAGAACATGTTCCTCCTTTCAGCTACAGCTGTATGAAGTCCAGCCTCAGAGTACTTCTCAACATATTCAACAGGACATTTTAAAGCAATAAAAGTTTAATAAACTCTGTATTGCCAAAAATTCTCAAATTAAAAAAAAAAAAAGAGAGAAAAGGAACTCCATTAAAACAAGCAAACAAAAAATCCCAAACAAATCCAACAAAAGTGCACACACACTACAAGATTAAACCTGCTAGTCATACTAACCAGGATCTGGCCTACTGTCCTTGCTTTGAAACATGGTCATTGCTTCCAGATTCAAAGCACATACACCACGCATAAAGGCTTTCTTCATGGTGTCTTCATACTGATCTCTTTCAGTATGCAGTCGCAGAAGCTCAGATCTTGTCAGTTCCAAAGCAGCAGTTAACTACAAAACAGATTAAGGAAACAAGTCTCTCTTACTTCTGAATGCAAACTACAAACATACTCATCAATTAATTTTAAAAATAATTCACTATATTTACAAAGACAGAGGTTTTCACTTGAAAACCTCTGCTTCACCAGAGATGAACAGCTCATTGTAGTTTCTTTGTAGTACAGCACAATATTAATAATATAGCATATCAAGGAGAAGACTATTCAAAAGATATAGGACTGTCAGACTCTACCTAAGCAGAAATATATCTTTGCAAGCTTTTGTCTTTTAGAAGTTGTCATCTGGCACAACCCAGATCTCTGCAGAAATATGGGTTCATTCAACAGAAGAGCAGGTCTTCTCTGACGATGATTTAAGTATAAGGGTAAATTTTCATCACCAGTCTCTTCTCTAGATACTGTAAAAAACTAAAAATGCTGAGAAAAGATCAGATCAAGTTGCTACTTAGGGGTTTTGTGCTGGTTAGACATATTTGGTAAGCCTGTTCTTAAAATTCTAGGTTTAATTTCTTGCTGAAATACAAACCTCTTGAAAGTGATATTTTAAAACTGATTACTTAGCGTGCACCAATGCACAGGTTGACAATTTCAACTTAATCTCTGAAAATTCTCTAACAAGCTTAACCAGCAAGCTAAAGAAAAATCAAACTTAATTTCAGCCTTTAACAGAATAGCTATTACAGAAAAAAGATATTGTACTCATCATGATCATTCAAAGTAATAATGGTCTTCTATTTGCATTGTCTCCTTCATTAAGACCTCAAAATGCATAGCCCATACTAACAGAATGCTGTTAGAAAACAAATGGCATTCCCAGTAGCAGGCAAACAGAGATTTGCCTTATTTCAGGAAGGTACAACTTATTTCATCTGTGCATGCATACTGGCAACATTTTTTATCAGATGCAGGGAAAAAAAGGCATGTCCAAAAATATTACAAAGATCTTAGATCCATTCAGATCTTCTTGCATACTTGGGAGCTCTGTTCTACTGGAAAATACTCGTGTTTGCTAGGTTTGCTGAGAAAGACATACTTTGGAGGAACAGGGGTTGGGAGTCAAGGAGCAAAAGAAGAAAAAAAATTGATTTTACCTCTGCAATTTTTGCTTCAAAATCATTGGTGAGCTGAACACACACATCTTCTGCCTTTAACTGACAGGCTCTTGCTACTTTGTCTTTCCATTTTTCTTCACTAACAGAGCGCCATGCGGCCCACACTTTCTTCATCAAAGCTGTCTGGAAATGTTTATCTGCCATTCTAATTGCATATTCCTTAGGAAGTAAATACAAACACATCATAAAAAAGTTCTGGGTTGATAAAAAATTCAGTGCTTTACTGTGGATGCTTGTTTTACAGCTTATTACACAGACCACAGTAGGAACCCCTTAACTGAGTTACAGGTCCTGCAGTGAAGTGTTACACAAGCAGCATCAGCTGCTCAGTGTTGCCTCTGCACATATGCCAATGCACATTACTGTCCTCACCATGAGAAATCAGGTTTGTGAGCTCCTAGGCTACAAAAAACAGTGGTCTTACTCTTAGTTTAATGACACCCAAACAACAACCTCACATACACAGTGTAAACAGACATATGAAGCTATTTGTTGGGTACGTGGCACATTTGGATTCATTGCAGGAATCATATAAAACCTGCAGTCACAAAGATTGCAGGTAGTTATCATAAAACTTACATTTTGAATAAATTTAGACTTCAGGATTGTTTAAAAACTACTTTAAAACAAGTCTACTATTCTACTCTATTTCAAAACAGTCAGCAGACAACAGATTTTTTTCCCATTCCACAGAGTATTCTGACAGCAACATTCCTTTTAGAACTGATCTTTTCAAACTGTTATTTGACATTGTCAAACACATCAAAATAGAAACACCATGATTTCTTCAAACTGTAAAAGGAACTGCAGCAGCTATGACTCTTTTGAGTTCAGAGGTTTAATTTTCACTGCATTTTGATTTTGTGCACATACCTCTTGTTTGGCTTTAACATGCTGAATCCGCCACAGTGTAAACTTTCTCATCAACGCTACTCTCTCCTTTTGCTTTTCTAATGCTTGGGTCAAGTTAGTAATTACCTGCAAAAATATTCATTAACACTATTTAATTATCTATGATCACTGTAAGATCACAGAGAATGTACTTTATGTCTCAGTTATTTTTCACTTAAAGCACTTGCTTTTAACAGATGCTTTCTACTGAAACTTCCCCTTACTCTAAACAAGTAAGAAACAATGATCAGAGTTCAAATGAGAAGTAAAATTCCCGTGGCTTTGACACTCAGATTGTGGCACTTCCATTGTGTAGTTTTAGGAAAAGTTCAACTTGTATTGTTATTTCCTCCTACATTTGGTGGTTTCTGAACTACTTTCTCATAATTAAAAGTTACCATAGCATAACATCAGAAGAACCTCTTATTTCAAAGAGACTTTTAATAAATCAGAAACATTTATATTAGAAGTTTGTTTCACTTGTCTGAACAGAATAAACAAGCTAAGTTGTTGCTAAAAACCAGAAAAACCTTATTAGAAATTGTTACTCTCTTTAGAAGTTCTCATGAAAGATACTATATAAGCTTAAAGCAATTAAAACACTTGAGAGGCAAGATGTCATACTGGACAGAGACTGCAATCCAGCAATCTCTAAATTTAATGAGCACACATGAAAAGCTGAGGTTCCCCAACTAAAAATTAAGCCAGGTATGATGCAAATTTGGTAGACCAAATCTGAATATTACTCCCTACTTCTGCCTAACTTCTTAAGCTAGATTCTGCCATCAGCCATATATGAGCAACTCCAATGGTCAACAGTGACCTCTCTTGGGACTTTGGGGAATAATGCAAAGTTATTTAAATTACTGCATAAACATTGCTGAGAACAACATTTTATGACAATACATGCTAGCATATGTTAACATTATATTGCATTTGTTACAAGTAATAATTATTGAATATACACCAATTAAATGAATGATAACTAAAATTAAAATAGAAAACAAATAAAATTGATATATTAATTACTTTTGTTGAAAAAGTATAATGAAAATCAATTTTCAATGCTGCATACATTAGAATACTGCTACACATTAGAAGTCTTAGCCTGCGTCTATTTTTGTTAATTAGCATATTTTTGCAAATAAAAAGCATTTAAGATTTACAATGTGTAATAAGAATCTAACACTTGTAATATTTGTTGGGCTGATGGACCTTGGTTTATGTCCATATGAGGATACAGCAGATTTCATAATTATGGAATGATATGCAGAAGCATGGAAGCACTGCCACCTTCCATTCAGGTGATAGAAATAGTAATTTTCTATTCAAATGTTTGGGTCTTTTCCTTAGAATCAGAACTTTAAAATTGGCTGAAGAAACAATTTCTTTGGCAGCAGAAAATGAAATAGAGTTTTCAAAGTATCATTGAGAATTATGGCACATTAAATATGACTGACATACAATGACATCCAATAGAATTAGATGTTTGAAAGGTATAGGCTGAAATAGCCATGCACAAGGTACTAGTTACATGGTACAAGAATAATCCAGTTATTGTAATGTTACAACATTTATATTTGCTTGGCCTTTAAGATTAGTCTGTTTCCTAAACGAACACAGAACATTATCTTCATTCACATTTTAACTCCTCTAATGTATGTTTTTTGAAAATGTAAGTAGGAATTAGAAACCCAAACTCCTTGAAGTGTTCTCAAGCACTAAGTAATATGTTCAGGGTAACAGTAAGAAGCTCATTTACGTTGTGTGATTGCAAAACTGCCAAGATTTTATATCCACTTTCACACTTCTAGTTAATTTTCAAGTTGTTTGCACTGTTGCCAGCAGGAAAGTGTAAACCAGAGACTCCAAATGTCCAATCTTAAGAATATGTACAAATGTTGGATTCCTAAGAATCTTAAAATAGAGGCTCCTCAACATTTAAAACTGAGGAAAACTAATCTAATAATTGAAAATTTAGAGGCTTTTGAAATATGAGCTAATAAACTCACCTATGCCTGTGTGAGTCCTTCATGAAATACATGAGAAACAAGACTAGATTTAAGAAGCAAACACTGCAAAGTATAGCACATATGATGTGCTTTCATTGTTAATATAGACAACTCTATTAGCAATCATGATTATTTTTCTACTATACAGTCTGAATGTATTATTTACTTCTCTATGTTACTTCCTTAAAAAAAATGTTGTTCAGAGAGATGGACCAAAAAATTTAGTGTAGATATTTTTAAACAGAGAGGAACTATTAAAATATGAAATTGAGTTACTACCTCATCTTTTCTGCTAATAGAGATTTCATAAGTACGAAGTAACTCTTTCAGGTTTTCCATCTCATTCTGCAGTTGTTTCACTTGTGTGTCATGTTTCTCTTTCTCTTGTCTCATTTGAAGCTTGTGTTGTTGAATCAAATTAAGTTCCCAGTTTTTCAGTTCAGTCAGAATATTTGTCTGAAAAGTTAAAAGGATGACAGTAATGCAATGAGTTTATTTCCTCTCTATAATTTTAATCTTAAAACACTTAGCAATTAAGGAGACACAAATATTTGCAATGATACCTTCATTACACAGGCTATGTACAGCTGTATTACCAGACAAAATGAGCTACTGAATCATGCAATCATCATCAGAACATCCCTAATGGAGACAGTTATTCCAAAGTTTTTGAAAAAAGATATTCTGTGCTACATATGCTTATGTGCAATATGTAACAACAACAAAAAATACCATTCTCCCAGCAATCACACTGAAACTTCTGCACTAACTCTACAATACAGTATCTGTGAATGATTTTTAAGGATTCTATACAATACAAATACCTTAAGACTTCCACTCCAGAGATCAACTATATTTTCTATTTGAGTGACTTTTCCATCTGGTAAAGTTAATTCAGTCACTGTGGTTTTGCTGACTTCTCCTGGACCATGTGTGGAAGAAGTTGCTTCTGGAAGAGCAGGTTGCTCCATACCACCCTGCTTCACTGATGCTGAGACTGAAAATGAAACAAGAGAATAAGAACTGACACTCTGGAAAGGCTGAGTGGTCCACATTTTGGATGGAAGTCAGAAGACAGACAATGGTAAAAGTAAGTAAAATATTTATGACACCAGAAATGCCCTTTCCCCACATAAGAAATACCAATCCAATTCTAATACATGCTTTCTGGACACACATATTTAAGCTGACAATCCAATTGTAACATAAGTAAATTCAAAAGTAGTGCTCCCTTAAAATACAGTATCTTAATATAAGTTAATTTGAAAGAGAATGATCACAGCAACCACCAAAAATACAGCCAGAAATAACATCTCTAAGTGAAGGCTTCTTGACAATTAACATCTCACATAAGCAATCTACTAACTTCTGCCTTTTTTCTCAATGAGCCTGTAAACACCTGAGGTCTGTGCTGTTCCTTTATGAATTAACAAAGTAGCCTGTGGATATATTTTGATGCTAATATGTACCTGCATCTATTTTTCTTAAAGCCTTAAATTTGTTAATCTAATTAGCATTCAAGCAATTTGAGAAAGGACATATCTACCATTAATTTATATAATGCCTTATACAACAAATCCTCACTTTCAGAAGCTGTGGTACCTCTAAAGCTAGTTTGCATGCATTTGAACTGATAATAAAGTTAATATTTAAGTAAACTTGGGAAGTAAAATATTGTTTTATATTTAGTTATTCCTTACAGAAAATTTGTTATTTGAGTTGACAACTGAATAAAATTAGAAGAGGTATTAGCAGATTTCTGCTAATAACAACAAACACAACAACTTTAAAAAAATACTCTCTTTTTTCATAAACAGAGGAAACCTCCAACATTTTAGTCTTCACTTCTGAAAACAAGTATTGTCTGATGGGTACTATTTTTTGACTCAACCTAGAAGAGATAAGCTTATTTGTCACAAAGCAGTACCTTCAGTGGACACTAGAAAAGTGTGTTTCGAATTTATTTAAGGCAGAGCCTGATGGTTGATATTCTTTACAGTTATTTTTACTGTTAGGTCTCCTTTCCTAAGGAAATGAGAAGAGCTGTCTGGCTAATACTCTCTGCCACAAAACTACTACACTCATGCTCCAAAACAAAAGGGAAATAGTGAAGAACTGTGATGCAGAAGCAGTTACAACTGCTTTTTGATATTTCTGTCAGGGTAATACACAACCACATATCATAAAATTAACACCAGCTTGAGCTAAAGGAGTGCCATCTATTTCTATAGACAAAACACCATTTCTATAGACAAAATGTCCTATCCTATAGCAAAAGCAAAAGACCATAAAGAGATTATTCCCCATCACAGAGTAAATTAAAATCAGGCTTTAGCTTTTTGCCATTGTTTCTCCTGAAAATGACAGAAATATTGCTAAAGTAGTGGCAGAATTTGAATACTTGTTGCTTGTAAAAATGTCTAAAATACATGACATGCCAGACAGATGATCCAGATTACTTGAAATACATCTAATTTCTGTGATGAAGAATCTGGCTGGCATATGACAATAAAATTATCTGGCACTGTTACCACTGTCAAATATTCACAGTTCTGTCCTGCACTACTTTTCCCCATTCCTGCATGTCACTCCTTCCTTCAGCAGCAACATGAAATGCATGAAGCTTTGTTATTATTTTTAAACTTCTACTACTTGGTTAGATTACAAAGATATCCTACACAGCACAGTTTGTAAGATACCTTCAAAAAAACCCCCAAACCCAACAGAACAAAATGTAACCAATCAAAACAGGATATTAGAATTGGCTGACAATTGCCATAGTCTGAGAACAACAATGTTACTAGCTCATCACTCCCTTCCCCTTAATTCTCCCTGTGAACAGATTATCCTAACACAGTTTTCATTTCTCTCATTTACCATGGGATGTATAATATCTTCATTGAATCCACCAAGTGTATCTGTTACATGTTTATAACATCATCTTATGAAATTCATCTTGGACTTCCAGCATTGCCATAATTTTCTACAGTTGTACACGTATTAATTTAATTCTTATTTCTAATGCTCTCCTTCTGTCACCTCTACTCCTTCCATAGAGCTATATGATGTCATTCAGTTAACAGTGCACTAAGGTACCAAGGATACTGGAACCATTTGGATACGATAAGTATCCAAAAGAAATGCACTTTATTAAATAATCTCCACACACATTTACTGCAACAAATCTCTAGACAGAGGTAATGAAATTAGCTGTTTATCCAGATGTCTGTTACTACTGTTGAGCTTTTCTGTGTTGTTCTAGTATCTGACTTTTTCTGCTTTTATTAAGTAAATAAGCTCTGACACTGTTCTCACACATTAGATGATATTAGTGGCCCAAGCTGAGCACAGCAATTTGCTAAAATGTTCTAAGAAGTTTAATGGATATATACTGAGGACTGGCAGGCTTGAAGAGAAGGATTTTTTCCAGTCTTTGGGTATGAGTCAACACTGCACATCTAAATTTAATCAACTAAACTGATAACAAGAACAGGAAATGAAGTTTTCTGTTTCAAAGTTTAAAAACATTTGGACATTGAACTGAATTAAATAGTACAGCATGTTTATTCCGATTACTTCTCTTATTTGACTGAAAGCTGTTAGGGAAGATACCATGTATACTTAAATTTTCTGCAACAAATAGAGATTACCAGTAATCAGAGTTCTACCACCATAATGGTAGCATCCAGACCAAAGAATACTTCATAACCAGAACTTCATATCAGAAGGGATCACATGGCATTGGAAACTCTGTTGGTTCCAATACCATCACATGGAGAAGGGAAAAATACATTGTAAACTTGAGAAGCTCTACAGAAGAGCAAACTTTCAGATTTTAATTCCATCCTCAGCACATCCATTCATTTTGTTTTACAGTTATAGAACACTAACCTATTAATTTATTATTTTGTTATTTTAACACAGTAGCAGCATTATAGCCAAATGTCAAAAAGCCTGATTTTTAGTATGAACAAGCAAGCAGTGCCAAAAGAATGGAGTTTAACAAAAAAATTAACTGTCCTTCAGAAAAAAACCTGGTAAACAATCCCACCTGGTCAGCATTAGAGGTAGAGTATTAAGCTTGAATTTAAGCATTAGAGGTATATTATTAAACTTACAGTTTTCTCATTGTTCATTCAGAGTCATGTTATTACCATCACGAAAAAAAGAAGATATTCTGAGGGCATTAACACTGTGGCCAGCACTACTTCAATACATAATCACCATCCATCAATAATAGTGATTATATAGAAGAGTTCAAGATTTTGATCAGATCTTCTCCTAGAAGCTTATAACCTTTTTACAACTAGATTGTTTCCAGCTCTATCTCTAGGAGGTATGACCCATCTCTCTCAGACTGAGAAGACAGAGTGATATTTTGAACAGCAAACATATTTTGATAAAGTAGCAAAGCAAAGGAAACTTGTTTATAGCATTTTAATTGACAGAAGCAGGATGAATCTGTGTAAATATTGTTCCTGTCTCTTGTGTTCTCTGGGAAGTTCAGAAGCACCTTTTTTAATGTTTTTAATCACTTTTTTTCCATTCTGTGAATAGAAACAGATCTGTGAATTGCTGCAGTGTGGATCACTCTTCCATGGGTTGCAGTCCTGCAAGGACAGGCTGCTCCAGTGTGGGTCTCCCACAGTGCCACAAGTCCTACCAGGAAACCTGCTGCAGCATGGGCTCCTCTCTCCACAGATCTGCAGGTCCCTGCTCCAGTGTGGGCTTCCCATGAGGTCACAGCCCCCTCTCAGACATCCACCTGCTCCAGCATGGGTCTGTCTCCTCCATGGGCTGCAGGAGGAGATCCCTGCACCTCCCTGACCTCCATGGGCTGCAGAGGCACAGCTGTCTCACCATGGGCTGCAGGGGCATCCCAGCTCCAGGGCCTGGAGCACCCTCTGTTCCTGCTTCTCCAGTGACCTTGGTGTGTTCAGAGCTGTTCCTCTCACATATTCTCACTCTGTTCTTCTGTGATCACAATTACAATGATGCAAAATTTCTTTTTCTTCTCAAATCTCTTATCACAGAGGCGTTACCACCATTTCAAATTGCCTCAGCCTTGGCCAGCTGCACTCCCATCATTTGGAGCTTCCAGGGACTTGCTCTGGTGGACATGGAGGAAGCTTCTGGCAGCTTCTCACAGAAGCCACCCCTGTAGCACCCCCACTACTAAAGTTTTGCCATGCAAACCTAACACAGCCCAGAAAAAAAAAATTAAATTAAGTGCATAACCAGAAAGAGTTACAGGGAGACAGGAGACTCTTTTGGGTGGTTGGCTACAATTTTCTCTTCAGACAAATATGATAGAAAACAGAGTATACAGTCATGTACCAAAAAAGCGCAAGAGTCTTTGATTCTGATATTCTTTCTTATGAACAGCAGTATTACACATCACAAAAAAATCCCTTACAAAACAATATTCCACTCAAACTAGGAGACAAAACTCTAAGCAGAGAGCACTGAGGACAATACCCAAATTAAAATTTGCTGTATAATATAGTTCCACATAGCTGGGTTTGAAATTTTCCACTGTTTTAAGAGCATCAACTCAAGTTGAGAAACAATTCCAGCAGCTGACATTAACTGCTCTACAAGTCAAGAGTTTTGCAAGTGTACTCAAATCCTGACAATCTGTGACTTATAATGTGACTCATCAACAATGGAAGAACATCCAGAGGAGATAAGTACTCTGCTCATGGAGCTCTGGGAAGAACACAGGGAGTGACCACAGCTGCTTTAAAGGAAGCTGAAGTTAACTCAACACAGGAAGGGGCTCTGAGTGGCCTTTGTTTCTCACAAAAGGCTGCACCAGTTGAGGGGATCAACTGGTTGTGTATGTGGCCTTAGCTAAGTGTGAACGCTGAATGCATTTCTGTGCTACCCATTGAAGCATGGCTTGAGCCAGTACACAGTATAAAAAAAAGCAAATAGCAAAATGAACTTTCAACACAGCAATAGACTTGAGCTGGTTTTAACCCACACGAACCGTAGCAGCAAGTGGGGACAGCTTGTGTCATGATAGTTCATATACAGCTTGTCATGATAGCTCACATAGAGCTTGTCATGATAGTTCATATACAGAGACTGGCAACAGGAGTCAAAGCTGCACTGCGATCTGCGTACTGCAGACATTCTGTGGTATGACATTTTGCTGTAATGTTCACCTAAGTCCTGCTCAGACTTTGGCTAACTCACAGCTCATGCTAAGGCCTGGTGTATCCTAGGAGTGTGCCATGAGGTCAAGGCAAGAGCAGCACATAGGCAAGGTATGATGGACAGAAGGGCTAAAGGTCATTTTGCAGCTGCCATCACCTACCACTCACCAACTCCTGCAGCCTTAATCCTTCCAAATAGATTGTCTAGCAGCTGCTTTAGAATCTAAAAACCTAAAGAAATAGTATTGACCAAACTTCCAAGTTGGAAGGTACAAGTATGTCACTTGTTCCTCTAAACAGCAGACATAAAGCCATCCACAAGGGTTATAAAAGTGAAGTCAGAAAGATAGCTAAATATTTTTATAATTAAATAGAATGATAAAGAATATAAGTTAGTTTAAAGTCAGTTTTTCCTGATTATGCTTAGTTTCCTAGACAAGAAATAGTGCAGGTGTATTTGTTTACTATTTCTTCTGAAGCAAAATAAACAGCAAAGCAAAATTCTCAATCTAAATGCTAGTGACAGAAGCAAATCAAAAATATCCACGTTACTAATGCACCAGAAGACATTAAGTTTAGTGTCTTGTGATGCATTAGTAACATGGATAAATAAAATACCAAGCAATAAATTAAAATTAGAATAACAGGATTGAATTAAAAAGGTAAGAATGACATTCATGCAGTGACATGATTAGTCATTACACAAAGCCCTTTAAAAAATAACCCTCCCTTCCATTGAAACGTTGCTTCTATATGTTTCTAGATTTCTCTATCACAGCCCTACCAGCTTGAGCAAAACCAGCTGGGACACATCAAATGTCAATGAAGTATACTGCAAGTAAGGGTCTCCCTTTTCCCGTTATTACACCAACCATCTTTAAACATCAGTACCACAAAACACAAAGAACTGTCAGCACATCAACACTGTTATCTGAAAGTGATGCCAGAGAGAGAACCCTTCAGGGAATATGCCTTCCTACATTTCTTGTTGTGCAAAATGCAAATGCACTACAAACAAGTTACGTGTATTTTTCAAACTAAGGCTATTAAAAAATATAAGACATCAAAGTTGTATCATTGTACTTGTAAGCTCAACACATAGCCTTGGGCATACTACCTGGAGTATTACGGTGAGTGGCATAATCTGTTAACCTGGAAATTCTTTCAGACGGTCTCTTTTCTGAGGCAGGTTCTGGAAACTTTGAGACACACTGCTCAAACTTCGGAGTCACTACAGTATAACGAAACAGCTCTTCATATTCATCCTGTGGTGACAAATAATTAGAAAACTATAATTACATTTTTAAAAATTAGGCATATGTAAAAAGAAGTGCATATTATTTTCTATAATCTTGAGAGGTTTCTGTTTTATTATTATGGTGTAAACAGAGAGGATTTCCCCTAAAGCTGCAAAAGTGAACTGTTTTCCTACAGTGACTATAATAATTTAACTTTCTCTTGTTTAATGTTCACATTCCTTCTGATTACAACTATATGCACTGCAATAGCTGTACAGAAAGACTCTGTGAGATTCCAGCACTGGATACCACAATAGGCATCTAAAACAAGAACTGGAGAAAAACACCAGTCCCAGATCATCTAAGTTATTAATTGGCCTTATTATTTCTAATGACTACTAGTAGGGCTTCAAAGAAAAATACGTATTTTTATAGCCATGACAAAGATGCTACTGAACACAGTCACACTTCACACTCTGTGACATTGCAATTTCTCTGGTGGAAGTTGTAAAGTCAATCATCAAAAGTGATTTGATTATACACAATTTTGCTTAGAGAGGATATAATTATTCTCCCCTTATATTATTTATTTTTAAAATTATACAGGTATACAGAAGGTGTATATATAACTTAGAAAGAACCTTTCCTATTAAGAAGCTATAAACTTATCTAATTGGTACATGGCATTATGCTACACACCAAAGTAAGCCAATTAATATTTTTTTGAAACCTCCTAATGAAACATTTTCAGGATGAAGGTATTTAGTGTTCATTGCGAAACTGTAAACACTCTGTACTATAGCTGAAACATGAATCTAGTAATTAATTAAACAAGTACCACTACCAGTTACTTACTAAAACAAATAAAATCTACTAATTAAAGATTTGGAAAACACTAAACCAGGTCACTAGCAGTTATTTTTACTTCACTTAGTATTATCACATTAGTTCTGTTATTAGCTCTGTTATATCACATTAGTATCCTAAAGAGGTCAAACCTCAAAAACCAAGTGTGAATTCAAAAATTAATTTCCTCTTAAACCTGGGGGAAGTTAGAGTGAAAACAATCAATGAAAGGTACCAATTACATGCAATATGTTTTTGAATTTAACAGTTGAAAACGATAATACTTCAAAACTCTCAGTGTAACTTGTATATTTTTGTGTGTTTCAACTAATTAGAAAATTTAAGAAGGTAGGTTTGGTACATTTAATCTGCATTCTAGTTTCCATTTAAATGTCCATTTCCCATCTTCTAATCTATCACGTTCAAAGTAAAAGCCTAAATAAATGTATACGAAGCTATAGAATTACAAATACATGATGCATCTTTTGGACACGCAAGTGTGTCACAATCCATGTAAAAGGTATAGTTAGCTGCAAATCAACAAGTTATTAATTTTTCCACAGACATATCTTTCTAAATGTATACAGTTTAAATTTTATAAGATATCAAAAGAAGAAAACAGATATCTTTAGATCTGTTACTCAATCAGGAACTACATGGAACCATACAAAACTCCCTGCAGCAAAATCTCAGCTGAGTAAAAAAGCCAATATTAGCCTTAACTAACAAAAATTAAATTATTCTGCACATGTTATATCACACCTCTGTCTTCTTCTGAGAGATCATGCAACCAAATAGCAACTTAAAACTAATTCTTCCCAACAAACAAGTTAGTTCTCAGACAGAGCTGATCCAGCTGCTTTGCTTCCATGATTATCTTAGTCAATTCAAAGGACCTAGTAGGTTAGATGTCAGATGCAAGTGGGTTTCTCATATTGAGTCACCCAATTTATTCATTATCACACAGTATGTCCTACTATAAACATGCTTAGCATTCAAAATATGGGTATCAAGTTACATCAGGAGATTTCTTTCAAGTTCTAATTCTTTTATTAAAACTCAAAGAATCCAATCTGTACAGGAATACGCACTCTTACGCGCCAACAGAAAGTGTCAATAAACAGCATCCAGTGACAAATCTGGAAATAAATGTTTATAAATTACAATATTACAATACTGTTGAAATGAAGTTGAAAGGCAAATATTAAAGAAAGCACAGTATCCCAGTTGTAATCAGTAACTTAGACACACAAAAAAAAGAATCCTGGAGACAGCAGTGGGAATACGTATGGAAACACTGAGTGATTAAGTGTATTACCTCATCTTAAATACTCCATAAGAAGTATGCTGCAACTGGAATGCAATATTGACCAGTACATTTAAAATAAAACCATAATAAAATTAACAATATAGTTTTGATTTATTATCATGGTTCTGCTTTTAACAGAATTTTCAAGCTGTTCTGCCAACTGCAAGTAATTCTGTTAATGTATAAAACTAGAGGAATATAATTCTATGACCTAAAGGTCTGTGGAGTTTTGACCATTTAATGCCTTGATTTTGTAGAAGAAAATGTAGTGATGCAATGAACAAATGGCACCAAAAAATCAGATGTTTTTTGATAATTTTTTCCTATGTTTTACATAAAAATCTACAGATACTGCAAAGGATTGTAGTCAATAGACTACATATTGCAGACGACATGACAAGAACAGATTGAATGGATAAAGTCTTGCATAACAATTATAAGTAATGGAAATTCTCTAAGAGCCAGTGGATTTCTTTGTAAGGAAAAAGTAATAAGCTGGTCTCTATTTAAAAGCAATACATCATCTAAAAGACCCAAACAAACAAAACAGAACAGACCTTCCAAAATCACCTAAATGGAGTAGAGTACTTCCCTGTCAGCATTCCTATTGATCAGCTGTGACCTCAGTGTTGTTCTTTTTCAACAGTAATCAACTCCTAGCAGGGGTAGCTTTGGGCTTGTCTAGTTTGGAGAAAAGGAGGCTGAGGGCCTTGTTGCTCTGTACAGCTTCCTGAGCAGGGGAAGATGTCCATCTCATCTCTCTGGGACCCAGTGATGGAATGAGTGGGAATGGTTCAAAATTGTGTTGGGGAGGATCAGATTTGACATTAGGAAGCATTTATTTAGTGAGAGGGCAATCAAACACTGGAATGGGCTTCCCTCCTGAGGGAGAGTGTTGGATGCCAGGAGCCTGTCACTGTTTAAGAGGCATTTGCACAATGCCCTGTAATAACATGCTTTAACTTTTGCTCAGCCACAAAATGGTCAGGCAGTTTGGCCATCAATTGATGTAGATCACTTCCTACTGAGCTACTCTTCTCTAGACACGTTCTCATTCACAAAACAGATGCTCATTAGTATAAATTTATTGTTATCTACCAGGAGGCCCTAGAGCCTTCTTGATAAACAACCAGGTCATAACAGAAAATTCTGGTCCTTCAAAATTTGTAGCATGATGCTTTTATCTTGTTCTCTGACTACAAAAAGCATTGGAAACACACATGAATTACTATTCCTAAACAAAGATTATGAAAACTTATCCATGAGATACAAGCACAAATAGAGAGGTACATGAACTGCAGAAATTAATTGCCCCATAAAATGTTGTTTTAAAGGTACAAGTCAATCCAAATGGTAAAAAAAGAAAGAAGAAAACCCCTTAATCAAACAGTGTTGCTACTGTATAGGCCCATTTCACCATGTGACAAATGTGGAGATGCACTTCTACACGGCAACTAGCAAAACATGTTATTGCCACAACCATCCTGGTTTGGACTGTATCCTACCAAATGAAAAAACCACACAATCTACTATGCAAATAGGAATAACCAATTATTAAATTATGAAAATCTTCTGCTTTCAAAAGAATGGTACAAAGACTTTATCCAGTATCATTGCATCCTCTTGAAAGCATGACGAGCACAGAAAAGGCAACCCCCAGTCTTATAGTTACAGAATGTCCTAATGTATTTGATGCAGCAAGTGAAAAAAAAACCAAAAAGCAATCATTTCCCCTCTGTGATTAACCTGGCCATATTACTACACCAAGGAAAATAAATCCATTTTAAAAAATCAGTTTTGACAAAACTGAATCATGGGGAAAGCCTAAAACATAGTTACTCTTCATGTCTCAAAAGTCATGGGTTTCTATCCCATTGTGTCAAATTCTGGCTTCTTGATAAGACTTAACACAAATAAAGAATAACACGAGGAAAAAAAGGTAAGAAAACTACCTATTTTACTTGCAGCTGATCAAAGTCTAAAGTTTAGGTACGAATTTTTACATAAATTTCTTGTGAAATGCACAGAAATGGAACCTAACTGAACATATTTTAGTATCAGTATTTTTTGCAGTCTACTTTGTTTCTTTTCACTAATATTTTTATTGTTTTCCTGTGTATGTAATATATAAAAAAGATGCACATTTAGTTAGATTTCCTCACAGTTATCCTTTACCAAATAAAATGCCATGACAGTAAATCAAATTATATTGCCTCTGTCCTACCTGAGGATCTGAAGAAACAGAACTGTCCTGAACAAAGGCATTTGGGAAAACTGGACTTGTGCTTTTCTCCTCATCAGATGACATTCTGCACAAAGTAAGTCTATAAAACAGTAGAAGCTGAACTTCATTTTTCAGTTTCAGTATGTAAACATATATTAACCAACATTTTCCCCAGAAACAGATTCTGCTGTTACAACTGGATCAATGCCCATTCTGTGCACTAAACTGATTGAATAGTCTCATTATATAATGCTGGAAACTGTCTAATCCAAACCATACCCAAAATAATGGAAATATTTTCACTAACTTATAAGAAAACAAGGAAAGACCAAAGCAACAATGTCAGTTGTTGCAGTTACAGATATATACTCCTGTGTCAATCTCTCATTTTTATTCACACTGTATTGCCTTTTAGCTTATCAGGCTGTTTGTTTCAGTACAAAATTCCTACAGAGCAACATAAGAATGTATAAGCTACACTGTGCCCATCAACTATGTTACCTCAGCCACAGCCCAAGATAAGACAGTGCCCTGAACACTCCTGTTCAATACCCTGGATATTACTGGTCAACATCAGTCTCCCCACTATTTTGAGTTTCAGGCCCAGGAACATGAACAGCTATGGAAGGACAAGTAACACCTTAGGTTCAATAAATACCAATCATTCCAGCAATTTCTTAGCAAGACAGTGAGATATTCTTTGAATATTTGGGGTGTAGGCAATGTTGAAGAATTGACAATAAGCTTGAAGACCTTGTGAAAGATATAGGTATCTTTTAACCTAATACAGCCTTGTATAGGTCTTTCAGTGAAGAACTGAAGCTCTTGTGATAAGATTTGACAGAATAAAGGGAAAAGGACTCTAAAGAATATGGCAGAGGAGGGAAAGATGAAAGGACTTACAAAATGAGGGGAAACTGAGCATAAAGCAAGGTAAGTTTGTTAATGAATGACTGGCAGTGTGATATAGGTGCCTGATCCACACGAAAGACAATTAGACTATTGACTAAGGAGTTGTCAGGAGAAAAGGCATACCACCATAAATAACCAGAGGAACTGACTGACTATACAATGTAGCAAACAACTTGCAAGGAAAATTTATTTTTAGAGAGATCTTTACAACTGTCAATTATAATATTCTTGTTTTTTAAACAGATGCATTTTCTGACAGAAATGTAAATTTTAAATTGCTAGTTGTACTGTCATAAAACTGGCAGGAATATCCTACTTAAACACCATCAATGTTTCTCAAAGTATCAAACTCCCCACATAGTTCTCTACATAGGAATACAGATAGAAATTAATTATCCTTTTGCTCTTGGAGCTGTTCCATACATTGATTCTTCCTGCACCACAAAAGGTCTCTCTGCCATGGTTATTTTTACACCTTTCAGAATGGCAAGTTCATTTCTGTGCTGATGATGGATGTTTAAAAAACAATATGAAGACAGTTTCAAATGCTGAGATTTCCTGTAGCTCAAGGTTCAAAAGACATGATCACCATCTTCCTACTTCCTTCTGAGCCCTCATATACCAACTACATTTTTAAAGTATAAAAATGGAGCCTAATGAAGGTTTACTTTGTACTTTTATTCCTGTATATCTACGAGTAGATAACAGAAGAAATACTACCTTCAGCTTCACCTTTTTCATTGTCTCCTGGTCTGACAATTTTCTCCTTTCTTCTCTCACATGAATAATTCCTTATATATATCCTTAGTTTTAGCCTCTCTACATAAGGAAATAGCTCTATACTAGCACTCCACCTTCTTTTAGCTGATAAAGTCTTTCAATACCAAAAAATACTTCTGCAACCCTAAAAAGTCGACTTCAATTTCATATGCATTCCTACATGGTTTCTCAAATTGTGGATCCTGACTATTCTAAAAACCCTGGATCTATTCAAAGATGTGCGTGCATTACTGAAGACCACAAAGAACCAACTATCTAGCACTTACAGGAATTATATGTGTATTTGCAGCCAGTAGTTCTAAATATTGTCACACCTTTCCTTCTCAGTATACTTCAAAGGAACTAAACTATTGATTTTTCTGAGAAATAGGATGGCAAATGGAATTCAGTGTGAATACAGATAAGTCCAAGGAAGCAAAAAAGAAAGGTTTTTACTGAAAAGTTTGTTCAATAACTCAAGACCACTGTCCTGAGTTCTGTTTTCAGTTCTCTAAGATCATGCTCCTTACATGCAACCAAGTGGATCTAGCTCTCTACTTATCACTGAAACTACTCTCTGGTCTTCCAAAACTCAAAAGATTCCTTCATCACAAGTGACAAAGCAAAGTGACCTCAGTCACTCATACAGCTTCCCCTCAAGGCCCCTGACCATTTTCACTGCCTTCCTTTGGATGATCTCAAATAGCAGAATGTCTCTCTTACACTGTGGCACTCAGAGCTGCCCCCAGCACTCGAGGTGAGGCTGCCCCAGTGCAGAGCACAGCAGGACAATCCCCTCCTTTGCCCGGCTGGCCATGCTCTGCCTGATGCTCCAAGGACATGGGTGGCCCTCCTGGCTGCCAGGGCACTGCTGACCATGTTCAACTTGCCATCGACCAGGATTCACTAGACCACTCCAGTGGAGCTGTTTTCCAGTTTGTTCTTACATCCAGGGTTGCCCTGTCCCGGGTGGATTTTCTGCCTTTGAGGAAATCAACAGCCCTACCTAATTGAGTATTGTCAACAAACTTACTCCAAGACAAACGCCTGCATCCAAGTCAATTAAGATGCTGAAAAGCATCATGCCTAAGATGGAGCCCTGTGGAACCCTCTAGGGGCAGGTCCTCAGCCTGATGTCACCCTGCTCACTGTAAGCTTCTGTGCCCACCCCATGAGCCAGCTACTCACCCATTACGTAATGTGTTATCCAGCTGCGTGCCGGACATTTTCTCCAGAAGGATACTGTGAGAGACAGTACCAAAAGCTTTACTGAAATCCAAAAAGATCACATCAGCTGGTTTCTCTTGATCAAGTAGGTGGGTCACCTTGTCATAAAAGGGAATTAAGTTTCTCAGGCAGGATCTTCTCATGAACCCACCCTGGCTGTGATCTATGACAGCATCAACATTGCAGACCAAAGCAAAGAACTCATCTCTGCCTTGTCTATGTCCCCATTTGTGAGGTGATCATCCTCGTCATGTAACAGGATCATGTTATTTCTGGACTGCCTTTTATTATTGACACATTTTTAAAAATTACTTTTTCTGTCCCCCACAGTACTGGCCAGCTTCAAGTCTAACTGAGCTCTGACCACATAGATTTCTTGTCCACCATGGAAGGCTGAATTTCTGTATTTCTCCCATGTAATCTGACTTTGCTTCCACTGGGCATATGCTTTCCTTTTTTGCCTTAGCCTCAGAAGAAGATCTCTGCTCAGCCAAGCCAGCCTAAGAATAACTTGTCAGCTTTGATCTCAGTGAACAAGCACTAAGTACCACGAAATACCAGATAAGTTCTTAAAAGAGAAATCAAGGGATATTAAGAGACCACCTCTGGGTCAACAAGTTAATTTGCTAACCTGCAAATCATTGTATGGGGAAAGACAAGTGATAAGAACATCCTCAAGCTTACCAGGTTCTTCTAAACTTATCCAAGCATCTGCCAAAATATATTTCTGACTTCATTCAAGAAAGATTCCTACTAACAGCAGCAGTTTCTTCCAAACCATAAGTATACAACTACAGCAGTAACACCGCTACTTTTAAGAAACAGGATGCAACAATAAAGACCTTGGTCTGACTCAGCATCGTTGCTCTCCTCCTTAATTTTGAATTAATTAAGCTGTGCTCAGGTTTTTGTGTGTTTGGGTTTGTTTTTAACTAAAGATGATGCTTTCCAAATAATTTAGTGTTTCACTCGGATCAGAGGACTCAACACCTAGGAAAGAGAATCATGGGTAAGGTCAGAACAGACCACAGTGGGTCATCCAGTTCAGACCTCCTGCTTAAGCAAGGTCATCCTGGAGCATACAGTCCAGGATTGCACCCAGGTGGTTTTTGAATATTTCAATGAGGGGGACTCCACAACCTCTCTAAGCAATCTGTTCCAGTGTACAATCACCTACGCAATAAAGAAGTTTCCCCTCATGTTCAGGTGGAACTTCCCGGGCTTCAGTTTCTGCCCATTTCCACTTGTCCTACTGCTTGGCACCACTAGGAAGAGCCTGGCTCCATGGCCTTGGCACCTTCCCTTCAGATAATTATAGACATTGATGAGGTCTCATCTCAGTTGTCTCTTCTTGAGGCTGAACAGGCTCAGCTCCCTCTGCCTTTCCTCGTAAAATGCTCTAGTCCCCTCATCATCTTTGTAGCCTCTGCTCCCCAATTCCAGGATTTCCATGTCTCTCGTGTCCTGAGGAGCCCAGAGCCGGACACAGCACTGCAGGTGTGGCCTCACCAGGGCTGAGTACAGGGGCAGGATCACCTTCCATGACCTGCTGGCAATGTTCTTCCTAATGCTCCCCAGGATACCATTGGCATTCTTGGTCACAAGGACACATTGCTGGCTCATGGACAGCTTCTTGTCCACCAGGACCCCCAGGTCCTTCTCCACAGAGCTGCTCCCCAGCAGGTCAGCCCCAGCCTGTGCTGGTGCCTGGGGTTGTTCCTCCCCAGGCGCAGGACCCTGCACTTGCCCTTTCTGAATTTCAGATGCTTTTTTTCTGCCCACTGCTCCAACCTGCTGAGGTCCTTCTGAAGGGCTGCACAGCACTCCAGAGCATTGGCCATTCCTCCCAGCTTTGTGTTCTCAGTGAATTTGCTGAGGAGGCATCTGCCCCTTCATCCATGCCATGGATGAACAAGCTAAAAAGTTCTGGGCCCAGTATCGAGCCTTGGGGACCACTGCCAGTGTCCCTGATAGAACTACATCTCCTGCCAGTAGAGGCAAGACATATTCCTCGCCTTCAGCTGTACCTCCCTGTAAAGCAGCGCTGCTCACGCTTTTAACTCCTCACTCCAGCAGCTCCGCAGCCGCCCCGGGGCCGGCAGCGCCCACACCGCAGCTGCCATGGCAGCCGGGGACAAACAGCGACAATCCGCTGAGTGTCCCACAGAAACCAGGGAGGCACAGGGGTGGTCAGGCAGCCGCGAATACGACAGATTATGAACAGGAGATTCTCCTTTGCATTTCTTATACAGAGCTTTCAAGGCAAACAGCCCAACCAGTGGGCAGGGAGTGCCCACTGGCACCCCCAGGAAACTCGGAGCTCCGCACCGCTGCGGGCGGCAGCGCGGCCCCGGGCAGGAGCAGGGGTGGGTGCTGTGCGAAAGACGGCGCGGCCCCGGCCCCCCTGGCTCACCTGCGGGCCCCGGCCGCGCCGCCCTCGGCCCCGACGGTTTCAAACTGCCGGAGCGGAAGAGGAACCACTGCTGCGATAGGCTCAGGGTTCCTCTGCAAGGCACCCTCCGATTGGGCGGCTTGGAGGCGAAACAGCCAATCGAATAGCCAGGCCGGGTGGGCGCACGCCGCCAGCCCCGCCCCGCCCGCGGGTGGCTCCTGCCGCACGCTGATTGGTGGGGCTGTGCCGGGCCCGGGGCTGTGCCGGGCCCGGGGCTGTGCCGGGCCCGGGTGTCGCGGGCCTGCACTGCCCGTCCGCGCTCCGCGCCGGCGGCCAGAGCCGGGCATGGTGGCCCAGGCGGTGTCGGGGAGGGGACCGTGCCAGACTGAGCTGTGGTGGGGGGCCTGGGTCTCTGCGTGTTGGACAGCAGCTGCTGACGGGCATTCCTGTGGAGAATGAAGATTTTTAAAAAAAGGAAATAAAAGGAAACGAAGAGAGATAATTCCTTGGTGGAATTCCTTCATTCTTAAGCGCTTCAGTCTGTGCTAATAATGAAGTTATTAACCATCGCCGAGCAGGGTTTTTAAATAATTTGTTCAGTAATGCTGCAGAAGGAGGTCGTGGCTTGTAGTCTCCAGCATTCCTCTCCAGGACAGGCTTTCCCTAAAACTTTTCGTAGGCAGGCAGGCGGGATGGGTTCGGGAGCTAATCCACAGCCCGTGGCAGGGCTGTGTGTCACACACCCCACCTGACGCAAGTAACTCTCCTTGCTGCCATCTCTGGGCTGTAATAGACAGATATACAACAGCGGGTTTTAGGGATTTTAACATCAGGCATCAAGGAGTAGAGAGTCTTTCCATTTTCCAGTGTTCTTTTAACTTGATAGCATCGTAATTTTCTGTATTGCAAGCTATGACACTGAAAATGATGCAGTATTAATTCAAAATTATTTACAGCACTGAACTCTGGCTACAGCACGGCACTGAGCATGCTAGTGCCACAAGCCTTCTGGTCAAGCTCTATGATATGAGATCTTACCTTATATGGCACCAATATTTTGTCTGATAACATGAGAAAGATAGGTTGGGCATAAAATATGTAGATAGACACAAAACTATAACATGTTATTTGCCCTTTATAAATGTTCACAGCAGTACATGTACCTCATTCCAGAATATTTTGCCCTTGTGAAACAGTTGAGCAAGTAAGGACCACCAAAAATTTCTCTTAGTGGCATTTAAGACTTCCTAAAGTGAGCCTTTTCACACAGTAGAAGCCTACTTCAACATTTGTTGAAGTTCTCATTTAGACAAAGTGGCAGTGCAGTGTTTTTTAAACTGCAGTATCTGATAAGATCAGCATGATTTGATGAGCAAAAATTCCAGCCTGAGGAGTCACTGACTGTGCAGTCATTGTGTTTCATTAAGGCCTACAATGACATTGGTTCATGTTAGTTTCCAGAAAAGCATAATGGAAGGGCTGCATTTGCAGATGGATTTCAGTAAGCATGAAGGAGTGTGTGGTTTCAGAAATACATATTTTTAAAAATCAATTTGGTTGCAAATATCTATGATAGGATCTTCAGTTCCAGTTAAGGTTAAATTTGGGGTAAAGAGGAACTGCATTTTGTTAAGACTGCAGGAGCACTGGCCTCAGACCTTGTCCCATTCCCTTTTTTGAGTGCTGAACTGAACCTGTCATTCAGTTGTAATCACATATTGGTGACCAATGTCCACTCCAAAGCAAAGCATACCTTATTTTCCCTTGCCACAACTGGCTTTTCCAAAAGGTCACAGCTGAGGGAGGGTGTTGCAATAAACACCCTGAGGAGGGTGTTGCAAGAAAACCAAAGTATTTCTGGACAAAGTGGAGTGGAGTTGTTGCTGTACCCTAACAGCAATGAATTTGTAGGATTGGATCATCCCTCAATTCTAAAATAAGCTTCATGAGACCTAGTACTGTTTGTGACTGGGCTGAGTTGGCCTTCATAGCAAAGGGCAGGAGGCACAGTGGCATTTGTAGCCGTGAACCACGGCAAGATGTCTGGTCACAGGATCTCCTCTATGCGTGTCTGGTGTTCTAGGAGGCTGCACTCAGCTAAGAATGAGAGAGAATATCTTCCAAAGACCAGCTCAAATTATGGAATCCAGACAAGCCCTTCTGAGACTTCTAACTACTAAAGCAGCCTCCAAATCTACCTTTTTTTTTGGGTGTGTTTCACATAAGGTCACAAGAAAGCAGAACTGTTGCATGCTTGTGAAAGAGAGCACGTTTCCTGTCTCAGACCAAATTATTTATTTATAAAAATGGAGAGATTACATATGTTTCTATCATGTTTTTCATGTTAATTTGTTTTGTATGCTGCTGGTGTAGAAAATATGATGAGTCACTCTTCATAAAATAGTTTTTAAATACATGACTACCAGTGGCACATGAAAGATAGCCTTTGAATTTGTGTTTAGTTTTCAGTCTTACATCTTTGGGAAAATGCAGACATTTGAAAATGGAAGGAGTTTGCAATGGGTACTCAAATCAGTCTTTGTGATGCAAACATCTACTGCTACTTTGTAATTAGATGGATAAAAAGCAAAGGAGATCAAATGGTATCAAGCTGATTACTAGTATAAAGGGATAATTGTAAGTAGTTAAAGACCAATGAAATGACAGTAATTACCCTATTCCCACACTGGGTATTTTATGGTGTATCTGATTAAACCTTCTGTTGAAACTTTCTGATTTTGAATTGTATTTAAAAAATACCTTCCATCTTTCATGTTGGATTCTATTGTACAATTATTTTCACAGAAGGAAGGAGAGTTTTCTATGCTTTTATGACCACATATGTTCATCTGCTGCTGCTCTAGCCAAGCAAATGCTGCAGTAGTAGTTGAAGTCAGGAAAAGTATGCTTGTCTGTGCAGATTAAGAATTAGTTTTGAAGCAGGTGCTGTTCTGAGCTTTTGAAGAAAACAGGTAGAAGGGAGTCAGGAGTCTGAACTGATTTAATGTCATTAACACATCTAATGCCAAAAAGTCACCTTTTCTTTCCTTGAAACAGTTTTTGAGGAATTCAAAGTTAAAAACAAACATCATCCAGTTTATATGAAACAGTAATGAATTTTTAGTGTTTTCTGTAGTTCTGTAGGTTGCTGAAACACATTTCCAGCGTTTTCTATTTCCCCCCTTTATGTATCATGATTATGTGATGGAAGACCAGATATTTTGTTATAACTTAAGAGTGGATACCGGAGTGGTTATTGTTTCACTCTACCAGATTATCTATTTGAGTGTTTGCTGTGTGAACACAAGATCTGTCTCCTCTCATGTGGAGGGCTAGATGCAGCCCTGGCTTCTAGGTAGGTCGGTGCCTTGTGCAGTGTGGTCTCACCCTCTCTCTTGTGCTCCATGGCTCCCGGTGTCTCAAAGAGAGCTGCTGAGTGTCTGGAGGCAGAGAGCCAGGCAGAAGGCACTAAGCTACATCTCTTGGGGCTTTGCATTCAGAGGACTGTCACATTATGGCTACTGCCTTGTGCAGTGGGACCACTGTAATTGGGTGGTTCAGGACCATTCCTTTTCCACCACATGAACTGAAATATTAAATATATGGTTGACAGATCAGTCATTTTAAGCCTTACAGTGATTTTTTTGTTCTGACTGCGTTAAGAAACATTTTTCAAAATACCATTATTTCATACAGAATTGAAATCCTTATTTTATACGAAAAATAATGTGTAACCATAGTGAATATGGGCAATGTGGCAGTGCTGTTCCTGATATTTTGGAAATTACTGACATTTTTTCTTGTGATAATGCTGATAGTAGAAACAAACTTACCTTGTGAATATTGAACACCTCATTGTTAAAGGGCTCTGTCTTCTATCTATGATCCCCCTCTTGCCTTGTAAAAATACTCTTCTGACTACGCTGTCTCTTATATAATGGTTAGTGAATATATCAAATATATATTGATTTTCAGAAAGATATCCAAGGGAATTATAATCAGTATTTAGAGATTGAAAATAGTCTCAAGTCTAGTATTTGCTGTTATCTGAAATATATTCTCCTTTTTTTTTGACAGGTGTTTCAGCTTATACTTGACAGACACAAGACAATGTTGAAAAGCCTATAAATACGAAAGGCCCAATGAGCATGTTCATATGTATTTAAAAATTTTTCCCAGAGCATTTGAGTGTTTTTCACTCAAATAAGTGTTTTGACATCAGTCAGTCATCAGTCTTTTCCCTGTCAGTGACAACCTATCATGACAGAATTTATGAAGAGATTTTTCATGAATAGCAAGGATGGTTTTTCTGCTATAATTACTTATTGACATGTTAGATAAAGATTTTCAGTTACACAGAAAAAAATGCTTCTCTTGCAGTACCTTAGGTAAGTATACACTCACCTGTTTTTCAAGCTTCTCTCTTCTTTCAAGTGATTGATACCAAAACAGATCTGTTGACAGTTTTGCCAAAAAGCACTGGGAATATTTTTGTCTCCTTTTAAACTGTAGGGAACAGGTAAAATCTCTTCTCATAAGATATTAAAAGATCAACATCCCTAGACATCTTTCAGTGACAAGGTGCATGTGTACAACATATTTGTGATTACATATTTGGCTGCAGGGGCAATAGAACACCACCATGCTCTAGAGTATTGAATGACTGTAAAAGGCAAAGCATCAGTTTTCTTCCAAGACTAGCATTAGGACTTCCCACTGGAACATGCTACTGGAAACCATATATGAAGAATGAATGCTGGACTTGTCATAGTTCCTTGCAGCAGCATACAGGGTTTTACAGAAAGGTAGAAATGTAATTCTTGTAGGGGTTGGCAGCAATTAAACTGTTCTTGTTAAAAATAAGTAAAAGTTTTTCCAAGCTTGATTGTATTAGTAATCTGTTCCTACGGAAAATGCAATTTTTGTAAATAACAATTGCAATGTTTATTGCTATCTTTATGAAATCTGCACACTGTTCTTGCTTTTAGCGCTTTTAAGAGGTTCTTTACACAAAGAAATACTAGACAGGTTTTTTGGATGATGTTTCCATCATAAAACACAGACACTTTTGGCAAATGAAGCGCAGGAAACATTTGAAAGGTTAATGTGCAGCAGACAGTCACCCTTCCTCCAAGAGCTGCCCATTTACTTGAGAGATTGTATAGCAGTCAGAATGTTTTAGCATCTCTTCAGCATCTTATGGCAGGATCCACATGTTGGCCGTTGACAGCTGTAAACATGTATATTTGCATTCTGGTTTGGATGCTTTCAGCTCCTTTGCCTGCAGCGGTCACTTCCTCTCTCCCCATTCTCCGGCAAGGTCTGCAGTCCCTGTGCTGCCTGCTCAGCTTCACCGCGGGCTGAAGGACACTCTCCTGGAGCAATTTCTTCCTGAGACATGAGTCAGCAGCACGGTGTCTGACGGCATTGCCGGCATGGGCCGCGCAGAGATGTGCCTCTGCAGTGACGCAGCCTTTGCTCACGCAGGAGTCACCAAGGAGTTTTACATCACCTCTACACCAGGTGGCAACATATCATGCTGCTCTGCTCGTCATCTGGTTTGAAAGGCAAAACCGCTTACAATATGCAGCATTCTGTAGAATTCAGTCATTATAGATCTGATCTGCTACCCCTTCTTTTTGTTTTTGTTTTTTTAAAAATCAAATTAAGTGTTGTTATTACATTTATGTCTTATTATATTAATGTTGACAAAGATGGTTAAATGACATTAACTATAAGGAGGAAGAAAATTCAATGAGATGGTCTAAATGGTGTAAGAGTATGCACTAAAGGTACCTTTTAAGTTTTAGAGAATGCTGTTGGCATTCATTTTAAGATACAAAAAGGTATGTGTTACAACAGTTTTTTCTTTTAAATTTTCTGGAACCTAATTACTAAAAAAAATCTCTCCTCCTCTAATAAAGATTCATAGTACCTGAAGGACTAGCACCTTCAATTTAAACTGTAATAAAAACTTTGGTTACTATTAAAAGGCTTTTCAAATAATGTTCAGATGTCTGTGACATTCAGGCTGAAATGTTTCGTGTGGTATTCATACTGCCGACTTAAGGTCTTTTTATTGCAGATATCTTCTGGGCTATTCATTGTGGATTCCCCTTATAGTTGCTTAAGGGACATCAGAGGTAGCCTCTTCTGGAAAGTCTTCTAGTCTTTTGTACTCCTCGCAGAGAAACAAGTGCCTGCAGGGTTCAGTTGCTCTCATACATTTCTAAAAGGTCAGATGAATCATACCACAAAGTGCTTATTACTCTGTTGTACTATAGAGTCTAGAAAACTAGTTCAGATATCTGCATTTTAGACATTTGCATTTGCTCAGATAATTCCAATCTTTTGAATGTAATTGTACTTCAAATGGAACTACAGGTTCTCAAAGGATTTGATTATTAAGCCACAAATTTTTTTGAGTTTGGCATCCAGACTACAAGCCTGGCTTGGACATTGATCTGACTCATTCTATCAATTTTTTGGAGTAAGGAGAGACAACTCCCACTATATCAGATAAGTCTGGTAGTGCCTGTTCTATTTCAGTTCACTGTATTAATGTTATAAAAACATAGTAAATACAATGTAAGGGAAGAGATTTTGTTAAAGGCTTAAATGTCTAATTCATTAACATTTGTAAAACAAATGTAAAAAGCAAAACATAGCTGTCTTCAAATAAAAGTTTGTGAAGTATTCAACATGCAGATAAATAGACAAATGAAATTTTCATGTAAGACAGTATTATGAAAGAGAACAGGAAGATAGAATGCATATGAAAGGAATGATACAGACAAAACCAAATCCTTGAGTGTGAACTGAAATGAAGGGAGTAAAAGTGCTTATGGAAATTTTTGCAGCCTTAAATGAAAGAAGAAGGAGAGGAAAGGATATGAAGGTGTGTGAGTGCAGATAAGTGACAGTGTTTTGGGCAGAATGTCAAAAGATTTTACACTGGAGTGAAGCCCAACAGAACCAGTGACAGGGTGAAATGTGAGTATGGGACTACTTAGAATTAGTTAATTAGTCAGCAAAGTCAGAGGCTACTGTTCTGGTAATCCCACAAGAAAAACTGTTTTACTTACTAATTTTTGGAATTCATTAACTAATGAATTTACTAAAAATGAAACCACACAAAAAAGTTTTCTTATTTCAAGGTGACTAGCAATGCTAGCACTCACAGACCATCTTTGATTATCTTTACAAGAAGACCTTGAGACAGTGATTGAAGGTTGAGGTGGCAAATGTAACTGAGTACAGTGTTATCTAAAACGTATTATTATGTACATAAAACCATCTCTAACTCTGCCCATACCATGTTGAATTTTGACCTGTCCATCTTTGCCTGGGAACAAGGTCTTTATTTGCAATAAGAGCATGAGTTTCGTTCTTAATGATTGTTATCCCTTCCTCTTACTATAATTAAACTGGAAAAAAAAATCAAAGAAAGGTAAAAAGGATGATCTAAGTCATGATGTTACAATAGGAATATTAATTAGGGAAACCAGAGTACTTTACCCCGGAGAAAAGATTGTTCTATGGAAATGTTAAAGAGGACTAAAGAACCCCAAATGGTGTGAAGGTTGTGCATTAAGAATTTCTTGTTTAGTCTTATTTCCAAAAAAAAAAATGTTGAGCATCAGTTGAAGCTAACAGAAGCTTCATTCAAAGCAAGCGAGAAAGCTTGGTTCTTCATCTTGTTTTAGCATCTATCATGTATTTTTCATCTGTAATATCTTTTTCAAAGCAGGTAAGAAGGTTTGGTTCTCCATCTTGTTTTAGCACCTATAATATCTTTTTCAAGAAACTTCACAAATTCACTCTACACATTTTATGGGCCTTCAGAATAGTGGATAATTTAGAGAAGGAATACCTACCAATACCTATTAAATAAAAAAAGACATTATCCCTGGCTAAGGAGTTCCAAATGTTGCAAATTTTTGGAGGTTACGTTATTTGGTGAAGTCTCATTATGTGCTGTATTGTTCCCTTTTTACTTTGGATGACATTTTGGAGAATGGTTACTAAGCTTGATGAATCAGTAGCCTTTGCCCTGACCTAGAATCACCCTTATGTTAGAAATAAAGCTGATTTAAAATAATAATAAATTTATCCTGTAGTGTTAAAATCAAACAACAAAAGTGTGTAATTAATATTGAGATATTTTTCAGGTAAATATATGAAATCTATCAGATTGCATTTAAGGTAGAGTGATTCCTTCTTATTCTATGTGCAAAGTACAATTTTCTGTATTGTAGTTTCAGGAGTGTGCTTAAAAAGGTTGAAAATTTTTGAATATGTCAGTCCTGGAGCAAAACTAGTGAAGATTATAAATAGGAGAATAAGTGGTGAAAGGGCATGTTATCTTTAACTCTACTGTTTTCTAGGTTTTAACTCTGATGTTTTCTTCCTCAAAAGCATCTATCTTGCTTCTCTTTTTGGTTTAGTTTGCTAGATTTTGTTTAGTTTCCTATCTTCCACTTGCTTCAGTGAGCAATAAGTGTATTTGTGCCAAAACCAAGAACACTGGCTTCCTATTTTAAACTGTTATCATTGTGTTTCTTTTATAGGAGAGCCAAATCTGTGCCAAATCTGTGGTAAGTGCTGCAGTTATTCACATTTTCCTGCTTCCTTCCTTCAGGACTGCATGCTATACTTTCCAGCATGTGATGTGAATGCAGGTGGATCTTTGTACCTGGAGGAAGAAAACAAAGGAACACAACTGTTTGCTTGTATTGTGGCTGTGTATGTGAGATGTGAGGGGAAAAAGTACCCTTTCAATGTAGTTTTCATTTTAACAGAATTATTGAATGTGGGATCATAAAAGTAGTTAACATTACCTGTCCAACAGTCTTGTTTCTGTTTGGATGCAGAAAGTCAGAACTAATTTAATGAAACTGGTATTAAAATGAAGACAAAGTGCTTATATTCAATTTTACATATCTTTTAATATGAAGACAATAATTTAGAAGAGCTTTAAGGGTATTAAATTTCTTTACCATCAAGCTCATAGTCACTAAAGTCTATGTGGGTATTTCTTTTTGCAGAACTTGGAAACATACCACCCGTCTGTAGGCAGGTATTACAGCTCTCCCAGCTTTCCTTTCCATAATAATACAATACTCAAAATTCAGCTGAAAAAGACTTTTCAGTAGACAACCTGCAAAAATAAAATACTGAGAGAATTTTTAAAAAGTGTTCAGAGTCTTTAGTGACTTAAAGATTGTGCTAAGAAGCAGACCTTTAAAGAATGCCTCAAATGGATGAGCTACTGTGTTGAAATACAGAAACTGGGAAATGGGAATTATTTCCAGTAATATATCTGACCCACAGAGTACTGGTGTGTGTTAGTGCTGGTCTTGTTTTGGATTATAATTTGACTTTGATGGGTTGTAGTTAGGAACCGGTATAAATATGGAGAAGATGCAGAAAGGACAAGAAAACCTTAGAAATGGTAGCTCCCTCACTCTGGACAAAGCCAATGCAAATGCAACCAAACAAATTCTTACTCAACAAAAAAAAATAGTATGTTCTTCATGCTAATTTAGAAGACATTAATTTAGAAGACATTTGGGATAAGATTTCGCTTGCATAAATTTAATTATAAAGCTCAGACTTATGTCTGATCTAGAAGGCAGAATATGTGATTTATTTTATTCTAAAGCAGAAATTCTAAACCTGTTAGAGGATGCAGGTGACATCTAAAGCTAAATGAGAAGCATTCCATTATTTGTTGAGGTAAAGGTGCCCTTACTGTGCTGTGGTGCAGGAAGATGAATGTGGAGAAAAGATGTTTCTTTTTCAGATTCAAGTTCAAAGACACAATATTCATGTTTTCATGGAGTTTTACATTGGGAGATAGATCACTATTGTTTCTTTAGCTTAACAGGAAGGTAGTTATGTGTATTGGCTCTTCTAAGAAGGAGGCAGCCTGAAAAGCAATACAAAAGGAACATGGGAATTTGTGAAGAGGAGAGGTATTGGACTGGAAGCAGCAGTTGTCAGAATGACATTTGACAGGTGAGAAACTGCTCTGCTGGAATTAAAACCTTCATCTAAGGGAGAAGCATCTTCCGTGCTGGATGCCACAAGGTGTCTGCATGCAGCCAGTGAACTGTCAGTTCAGGTTGCAACAACACATACCCACACTTGCAATGTGCATATATGAAGTCATGGGGTTCTTTCACACTAGTGTGTGATTCAGCAGGTTGTAATGAGCTGAACAGATCCACGGAAACCTAGGCCACCCACACCTCTAGCAGGAGATGTGTAAGGAGGACAACAGGCACACCCAGCTTAGGTGTGTGCGCTTGTAACTACTCAAGGTCCTGTGAGAAATATGTGCACATGTAACTGTGTTTTTCTGTCTGTCGTTAGAGAATTTTGGGTGGGTTATTTCAGGAGTTAGTTTTTGTTTGTGTATATTATAAGCGTTTCATATGCATCTAATATTGTGGTTTATTAGCATTTTGCTTGCATCTAATATTGTGGTTTATTTGTATTGCTGAATGCTAAATATAGAGATCACTGATTGATGGTTAATTACATGATGTTAATAAGTTGCTTCAATTCTGATTTTCCCTCTGATAATTTATCACGTTTAGCAAAATATCTCTGAGCTAGGTATACTGTTACTGTAGTAAACACAGCTGTGAAATACAGCATCACAGAAAGGAAAGGACAAGGGTTTTGTTAAGGTGTTGAGAAATAGCAAAACTAATAGCTGAGAGATAAGTAAGTTTGGATACGTGGAAAGATCTTGCCGGTCTCTGAGATGCCTACCAATGAAACTTCTAAAATTTTGTCTGTAGATACAATGAAGAGATAAGTAAGAGTCAGTTTTGTATCAGTTAACAGCAGTTCTTGATGGATAGAGGGGAATCCTTCTAAAACTGGGAGCTGGATTAAGAAACATAATTCAGGAAGGGCAAGTCATAGTCCCTTCATTATGACTAGAGTGAAAAGGGAAGTAAAATTAGCATTGCTGATGGAAATTATTAATGCACCAAGAACATTTCCTGTGAGATGTTATTGAAAGTGCTGCATTTTAGTTTTATGGTGAATAGATTCTTCAAAAAACATAGTCTCAATTAGAACCCTGGAAATAAAAGAGGTATGTGAGTAATAACTGGAATCAAATTTTCTCCAATTAGATGACATAGTTAAGATATGTTTCAGTATAGCAAGTTCATAGGCTTTGGTTTTTAAAATGTTATTACAATTTTAATTGACTCAAAGATTTAAATGTCCCTATTTAGGACACTATGTGCTAATAGATTTTGTTCCTGAAGACCTTTATTAAAAAACTGTGAAGTTGTGTGTACAGTAAGCAGAGACTGTGATCTGTGTTGACTTTTAACATACTTTAAGGAAATAAGACATTGTCTTAGCTGTAATTGTGAAGCATGGTTGTGCAATCTGTACATTAATTTTTAGTTGTCAAGACACTATTTGCAAGACTGCATCTTATTTTTCTTCTTCATGTTGCTTCATGCTACAGTTTTATAATTTCAGTTTTATTTCTTCAAAGATACTGATATGTCTTGGAAATAACTATTTTTTTTTTTTTTGCTTTTAAAAGGAACAATTGAAATGCAATATGAATAAATTACATAACGACTCTAACTAGCTGGTGGCCTTGGCAACCCTTAAGAAAACTCAGTGATATACAAAAAGTAGTTTTTCCTTCTTTTTTTCCCCTAATTTCTGAGATGTAGCATTGCATCAGTGCAGAACAGTTAAGTGTTGTCATCACTTACATTATATGGCAAGAATATATGACATCTAAGATACTGTTAGAGTACTTTTTGAATTTCTGTATACTGAATGCATCACACTGTCAGCTCTGTAGCTCATTTTATTCCTAGTACTGAAGGAACAATTTTAAATATTAAAGTGCTTGTATGTTATTTTATATTTAATCAGAGATGAAGGTTTAGGTCAGCCCCTCAGTGATACAGACTCTACAATTTACTCTACATCATAACTATGTCTGTTTAGACAGGCATAATTTTATATTTTGTACAGAAAATAATGATTTCCCGAGATACTCCTGTCTATCCTTGCTAATAATTGATAAAAGGAACGATCTAATATTCCTGACTGAGAAAATGATTAAGGAGCTCTGGTTGCTCCTTGACCTTGTAATATGTTTCAAAGTGCTTTGAAACCTTGCTAGACACCATACTAATATGTGCAACCAAGCATCCCTATTTGTTAAAGAATCTCTATTCCTAACAAGTAATCATATCCAACATACTTTTTCATCTGTTGTCTTGTTATTTACTCCTTCTACATTCAGATCATGAGCACCATTCAATGAGACCAGCAGCTAAACAGAATGAGAAATGGTAAATTTGAAAGGACAGCTTAGGGAAGCCAAACAAATGACTGACACTGCTCATGGCTGGGAAACCTACAAGGTGTATGGATTCCTAATTAGTGTCTTGAGAGGCATTAACTCTTCTTTTCTTTTTTAACCTATTCTATATTTCTAAAATCTTATAGATACAGGGCTATAATTTGTTTGATTGAGTAGTTGATTTATTGCTATAATACATCTTCCAAAAGCTACATTTTTCTGTTTTTACTAATATTTGGGGGTATTTTACTTAACAGAGCAGTGCTTATGAAGATAATTTCACATTTAGGAAAGCCTTCTGTATTGCCAAACCATATCCAGAATATTCTGATACAGTTCCTCCCAGTAGACAATATTAATGTCATGGTTATACTCGTTAGGCTAATTATATTTTTTTTTCCTAGAAGTTACATTAATTTTAGCATATGGGGTGACAACTGTATTTATCCTTTTTTCTGATCTTGCTTGTGTTTCCATTACACAATGTTTATTATTAGGAACTCTTCGAATTTGGTCATTGGTATTTCAGTTATGCTGTACTGCAGACTTAGCACTTTTGCAGCGTGTCATGCTCCTCCCCTGTCTGCGTAACTTAATTGGACTGCAAGGTCTCCTTGGATTTCAGAATGTACACACAAATACAGATCTTCTGAGTGTTTGTGTGGTTTGCTTTGTGTTGTCTCCCTTCCCGAAATAGCTTATGAGTAAGCTCCTGAAAGTGTGGTACTGAATAATGTTCAGATGCTTTAGCTTTTATTTTCTTTGATAGCCTGTGTAATTATTTATCTGTTTACCAGTTCATTTCACATAATCTTGCATCCCAACACGCATAAGTTTTTGTGAAGATTTGGGGTATAGTATTTCTCTATGTACTTCAGGGATATATTTAGAGAAAGGTGGCTTTTCTTGAAAAGGTATGTAAAATTTCAAAACAAATTCTTCCAGCAAACATGTACCACATTTTGAAAAAGGAGAGAAGTGAATGAAAAAAAAGAAATGATAGTGCCCACAAGGAAAGATTCAGTGGAACAAATGCAGGCCTGGTCAAGAGGAAGTTTTGAGTAAGCTTTGTATTCCTACAACTGATAGGTCTTAATCATCATTTGATATTCAAACATTATTAAATAATTAAATGGCTAAATATCATTCATCAGTACTGTTTCTTGGCTTTAAGAGTATAAGAAATTGGAGAGTAGAGAGTTGCAATCTCACTGTTTTTGAATCAGATGCTGATTTTGTATGTTTCCATTCGTATGTGCTAACTATAAGATAAACAAGAATTCAATAGAAAGGTTCTCCACTGAGGGTAGACTTCATCTTGGTTTTCCTGCTGAGTACTCAGGTTCTTTCAAAAGCAGTAGGAACTGCAAGTGCTCATTGTTTGTAGAGCTGAACAGAACATGTGAATTTGCTCGTCAGCTAGTATCATTGAATATTTGGAAATGTTTACTAGCCACAACTCATCCCTTTCTTTCACTCACGTAGTATAAGCACTCTAGACAAAGTCTTGTGTGAAGGGATTGTAACTGTCAGAGCTCGTCCAGTAAGATTCTTAAGGATCCCAGTGCTTATCATCAGAAGTAAAGTTAGTGAGCCCAAGTTCAGCCTGGTCATTTCCCTGGTTCCTGTTAGCTTCTCTGACAGTGAGACTGTGCGCTGCTGATATGAGTACCTGCAGTGACGTATCTGGCTGTGACAATGTATAGCAACTGGCTGTGACAAGACTCAGACTTGGGGTTCTTTTTTATTATGAATTGATGTAATTGCTGGGTATTTTTTAATTGTTTCAGTCTAATACTTTAACAAAAGAATGATGAAAAAAGATGCTTTGGTCTTAACTTTTTTTTTTAATGGAATATTTCTAGTCAAAAGAAGACTTTTATAATTTTCTTATAATAGAAACTGAAAAATTATTTCAGCTATTTGGGCTTCCAATGAAATGCAGTTTTCTTATGTAAAGACATTTTGCTGAAGAGATATTTTTGGTAGAAAACGTGTGTTTTCTAGCAGGAATATCTGCAAATTGAAAAGTAGGAAGGAGGGAAAAGAAAAATGTGCTGTGAAATCCATCCACTTTAAAAACTGTATAAATGGTAATTTAAAAAAAATATAGTATACCCTGCAATGTCATGAGTAGATGCAAACTTCTTAATCATTGCTACATGATTAAGAAGTTGGTTTTCACATGATACAAAACATGAGGAGGAAGAGAGACAAAGTTGTCATAAGTCCTTACTGCTTTTTTCTTTATTTCCCCCATTAATCTCTCCAGCTCCTTCCTTGAGCATGTTTCTCTAGTGTGAATATTTGCAGTTAATTTTTTTGCTGACAGTGCTTCTATGATGTGTGTTATATTCACTGATACAGGGTTTACTCTACAGTGAACTGTCTTACCATTACATTTGAATGTTTATTGAATATTATTATAACATTCATGCCTAATCCTATGTGTCTTCCCTTCTGGGACACTGCAGGGAATTTTTTTCCCTAGAAGTTAGATTTTAGAATGCTCAGTACTTCTCATGAGCCACACAGGATCTTCACTGGATCTCACTCATTAATAGTGTTTTCAACAGTTGCCCAAATAATGTTGGCCATCAAATGAACAATGTCAGCTGCTACCTCTACCTTCATTGTAAAACCCCATAGCTAAGTTTAGACAATTTCTAGACTAATAGATTCAAACCTCTCCGAAGCACTGGACTAACTGACAGGTGATACTGTGCACATACTTCAGCAAACTCTCTTATCCTCCAAAAGATGGTTGAGTGCAAACTGCCTTTTAGGAGTAGTTCCTGAAACAATCTGCCTACCAAATTTTGTTCATGGACCTATTTGGAAGAGATACAGGACAAAGATCTTTTAGGGAGTATTTTAGGAGTTTACGCAGACAAGTATATTCTACTGTTCAGGAGGATTTCTGGTTGTTGTTAAGAGGTAATCTTCAGCAGATTCCAAAAATCACAATACTTGGAAGAAATAAAAGGGTAACAAAACAATTTTGCTTGATCATACATAGTGTGACCATGTACTGGAAATCAGAAGGAAAAATGTCAGTATGAAAATTTTGAATAATTTTTATGTTCTTTAACCTTAATTAGATATTGAGATGAGGGCTGATACTTAGCAGGAAAACCTGAATTAATATCACAAAAGGGTGAGGCTTGATGCTATTTTACAAAGTACAGTTTTATAGCCACTATATGTATGTGAGAATGAACCATAATGGTAGTACTTTCTGTCTGTAAAGCTTAAATACAGATTACAAGTTAAATGTACTTTACAAAGGGAAACTCATAGAAGGCAAAGGATGCATGGAACTCTGGAGTTCAACCCACGTAACTCCCAAATGTTCTTTTAAGATACAACTTGCAGGCATTTCCACAGCACTAGCTTCCTCTGGCCCTTGAGACCATGACAGGACCAGATTCTTCTTCAGTGCTCTGTTTTGCACATACCTCCAGAGGCCAAAAAGCTCCAGCTTCTATAAAGGTGATTGAGTCTATGTCCACAATGAAGCAGAGAGAAGTATATTCCTACTTTCTGTGTTGCTGTTTTAGGCTATAAAAGAAGATGAACAACCCTACAAACTTCGTATTTGCCTCTCAAACTGATGAATGAAACCACTTGCAAACATGACAAGCTGAAAGAAATTTCCACTATTCAGAAAAGCACAGCTAAAGGGATACGTTCTGACCTAGCAGCTATAATATAACAGCAGCATATATATAGTATATAGCAGCAGGTATACTATATTAGATGAGAAACTGGAGTTATCTAAAATATCAGAGATCTGTATATGGATGATGGAAATTGAGTTCAAGGTTTTTCAAATCTTTGATTGTTAAGCTCAGTAGCTTATTCCTAACTTGATGAAAGTATTTCCAGATCTGATTATCTAAAGTTTGAAGATTGTTTTTTCTCAGTGGATTTGAGAGAAGGCTTAAGAGCAAATATAAATAAACACCAAGCGCTGTGGTGCTTTTAATCTCTGTCAACATTTCTGCTGTGATCAAGAGACAATGTAACATTGTCTTGGCCACAGGCTTGGAAGCATAACCCTGAGTGCTTTAAGCATATTTTAGCATATCATGAAATTAGGAAATGGAATTTACACGGCTTCTTGTTACAGTGCCTTCATTTAATAATTATCATTACAATAAAGTAAGTAAGTCTATTGTTTTTTGGGACTGGTGATTTTTCATCATCTTGAAGGAATGTTTTATCCTTCGTTGACAGCATATTTCAGATAGTTTATAACTGTATGTTAATGCAAAACAAGAACATTTTGTTTATAGGAAAGGGACTCTTTCGTATAATCACTTGATATTTGTATATGGAAATTTTTAGATATGTTGAAATATATCTGGTTTCTCACAGTTTTTCTGTATCTGGAAAATTTCTTCCAGGCCCATATTTTTCCTTAAGGAAACTGTATTTCACCTTCCAAGGAAACTTCTGGTTTAAGACTCAAATAGATGATGAAAGTAAAGGTTCTTGTATTCAGGATCTCAATGAGCACCATGGCAATTTGTATCTGATGTTACTCCCAGCATGAAAAGTTTATCAAATCATCTCCTTAGTGGTTGAAATTAATAATTTACAACAATTAGTCTGTACACTTCCCTAAGTATCCCTTAATTTAATTTTAAGTGAAACACTGGGCTGATAGCTCTAGACTGCACCTTTTGCATGAAAGTTTTAGAGAATGTGAAGTTTTCCAGTTTAGAGAATGTGAAGTTTTTGTTCAAACAGGGAGATAAGATTTTCTCCTCAAGGCTTTTTAAAGATCCAGTTATTAAAATTAGTAGAGGAATGTCTCTGCCTGCATTAACGTGCAAATTAAACCATATACTAAGGCAAATATGGATTTTTATTTAACAGCAAGTGTGAGAGAGACAGCAAGAGATAGGAAGAAACAGGAAAAGGCTGGGGGGCTGTGGAAGAAAAAGGCAGATTCAATAGTCCCACTTCATGGATCCTCTTGGTCCTTTTCTTATGATCTTCTCAATGATTCCAGTCTTGTTGAAGTGATGGCCATTGTCTTGATCTGTCAAGGGTGGGGGAACCCCATGAAACAAAGAATCCACTGAGTGTATATTCGCTTATATTCAGGTGGGAATGCCCAGGTACTTTCCCTAACTCAGGGTATTTTACACTGGGTGATGTAATACTTCGGATCACAGGACACTTGGAAGCCTTTGATGCTTCATAACACCTCCTAAGACATTACAGCAGCCTCTGACATCGGAGAAGTTGAGTTAATTATGGCACATCAGCAGGGGTGAATACTTTCAGGCTGCATGTGAGGTGCTTGTCCAGAGGGGAGTTTTCACAGTGAGCCTATGATGATGGGTGTGCATGCCCTCTGCATTTGAGAGGTTAAACGCTGATTGAGTCATTAACCATTAACAGACCAGTGTCTCACAGGTTTATAAAGATGATGTTAAAAATCTTTTGTGAACTGTGGCTTTCTGAATTATATTTTTTCATAATTTTAAGTATGTGCATTTTCAAACCCATTTTTTAGTCAATAACTTCACAGCACTTTTGAATTGACTCTACTGAGTGACAGTATCTTTAGTCCATGACTAATATTTTTTTTCCTAGTGTAGTTCTTCAAATTTTAACACTCTTACTGTTGGTTTACTTACTAAAGCACAAATAAATCTTTTCCCCATTTAACAGGTTTAGTATAGTTTATATTGAGAGAAACCTGTGCCATTATCTACACATAATGTGTAGATAATGGCACAGGTTTCTCTCAATATAAACTATACTTAACCTGTTAAATAAACCAAATCTTTAAAGTGAGCAAGCATTTATAGTCTGATATAATGACACATGGAATTAAGATGTGGATGACAATATTTTTGCAGAAATCAGAAATATCTGTACCCAGAGCCTGGGAACGCTCCTCAGTATTTGTGGTGTATTGACCATGCCTGGATGTCAGGCACTCACCAGAGCTTCTCAATCATTCCCTTTTGAGGGGAGAGAAAGTATCACAAAGGTTCATGTGTTAAGATAAGGACTGGGATAGATCACTCACTGAATACTGTTAAGGGCAAAAGAGGCTTGAATTGGGGATATTAACTGAATTTATTGCTAATCAAAATCATATCAGCATAATAAGAACTAAAACAAATCTTAAAAACACCTTCCTCCCCATGCCTCCTTCCTTCCCAGCTCTACCTCCTTCCCCCCAGTGGCACAGGGAGACAGGGAATAGGGGTTAGGGTCAGTCCTCACATGATCACATGTTGTTTATACCTCTGGTCAGGGAGAGCAGTCCTTCCCCTGCTCCAGTGTGGGTTGCTCCTGCGGGAGACAGTTCTCCACAAACTTTTCCAGTGTGAATCCATCCCATGGGCAGCAGTTCTCCATGGACTCTTCCAGCATGAGTCCATTTCCATGGAAAGCAGTCTTTCACGTGCAGCCTGCTCCAACATGGGTTTTTCAAAGGGTCACAAGTCCTACCAGGAAACCTGCTACAGTGTGGGTTCCTCTTTCATGAATTCACAGGTCCCTGCCAGGAGCCAGCTCCAGCATGGACTTCCCACAGATTCACAGCCTCCTCTCAGGTGTCGCCGGTTGGCCACAAGGTTTTCGGGGTGAAGGAAGAGACGAGATGGGCTCCATGATCAGAAGGCTTGATTTATTAAGTTATGATATATACATCTATTATAACTATACTAAAAAGAAAAAGAAAAGGAGAGTTTCCAGAAGCTGCTAACTACCTAAGAATAGAAAGTAAAGAATGATAACAAACCTTGCTCTCTCGGACTGTGTCCGAGAGAGCTCAGTTCTCGATTGGCTATTATTTCCAAACACTCAATCTGGGCCAATCCAGAACTGACCTGTTGCATTCCACAGAAGCAGACAATCTATTGTTTACATCTTGTTTCTGGGGCCTCAGCTTCCCAGAAGGAAAAAATCCTAAAGAAAGGATTTTAGTGAAAAGGATGTCTACGACACTCAGGCATCCATCTGTTCTGATGAGGGACTCCTCCTGGGGCTGCAGTTGGATCTCTACTCCACCATGGATCTTCATGGGCTGCAGGGGCACAGCTGCTTCACCATGGTCTGCACCACAGGCTGCAGGGGAATCCTGAGTCTGGTGTCTGGATCATCTTGTCCCCATCCTTCTCCACTGACCTTGGTGTGTGCACAGTTTTCCTCTCACATATTCCCAGTTCACCCTTCTTTGGCTGCAATTACATTTGCACAATAACTTATTTTCCTTCTAAAATCTGTTATCACAGGTTATTATCTCTGATTGGCCTGGCTTTGGCTCTGTTCTGGAGCCAGCTGGTACTGGCTCTGTTGAACATGGGAGAGGCTTCTGGCAGCTTCTCACAGGAACCACCCCTGTATTCCCTGCTATTTCCAAAACCTGTCCACAAAACCCCCACTACACTGTTCCACCAGTAATTTCAACCCAGATAGGTTTTATTGCATCTGTCCAGCTCTTTTTTTTTTTTTTAATGGCTATCTGCATGGTAGATAGTATTTCCATTTTCCCTGGTTCTTGGATATCTTTCTAAGATTCAAACAGAAGTTCTGTACTTAACTCAGCTGGTGAAGTCCACTGGACTGCCTTAAGCAACAGATGTGATGATAATAGTCCCCTTCAGTCATGAAACCTCTCTTTTATTTAGCACAGAATAAATACAAACTTGTTTTCTCTTGGTATTAGTTATCGTGAAATTCACGGCCTGGTTACACAGAAGTGTTGATTTGACAGGGTATATGGATCAAAAAAATCTTATAAGAAATATAATAATAGATTTAAATTTATTGGCTCATTTTAAATGAAAAATGTACCAATAAAGAACTTTTTTCCTGTGTGTGTGTGTCTAGCCTCTTTTCTCAGAACAATTTCAGCATTGTCCTCAAAGTCCTCAAAGGGGACGCGGGAATGAGAATACAAATACTAGTTCAGTTTTGAATGCCCAAGGGGATCTGTGTGTTCATACAGTCCTGTGGATTAATGCACTGCCAGTCCAGGTCTGCATTTCCTCCCTGCTGCTAATTCTCTCCCTAAGTGAGCTTCTGAGAGCCTCCCTGCAAGCAGGCTAATGCGACACAGGCTGTGGGGTGCTCTCAGTTGAGGTCTGCAAGGGCAGCCCAAAACATATCTGCACTTCCCAAACCACTCTCTAAAGCTGGTTCTTGGATATTCTAGAGATTGCCTAACAGAAAGGCAAAAGACAAGAAAAAGAACAAATTAAGTTAAGATAGCTGTATACTAACTACAGTTCCTTCCGATATCCTCTTTCTTTTGTTTTCCATAGGGAGAGAGTGTCTTGGAAGTTCGTAATACAGTCTCTGAATAGGGCCCTCTGAGTGGGGCCTCTGGGCCATTATCAATCTATCTGGAATGGTCCTAGAGCTCATTTCTCTTATCTTGTAAAGAAGTACAGAATAGTAGCTAGATAGGAAACCAAAACCAGTAGGCAGTCCTCTCTGATAGAAAAGAAAGTTGCTAAAGACAGTATAAAAGAAAAGCAGTCATAGTTGCTGACTGCTGAGATAATTTATTCTGTATATTCAGTATTTCCACCTTTGAAGGTAAAAAAGTGCTGACATTTCACTTGCTAAAATTAAATAAATGTTGGAGTAAAATTGGCAAAGAAGCATGTTCCTGGCTTCCTTTTATCCTGTGTAGAAAGCTGAAATCCCGTGAGGAAGCCCTTCCTGAGATTATAGCCCTAGGGATTTACGTTGTTCATGGACAAAGGTAATGAACTGAAAACACAAATAAATTTTTTTGAGGAAATCTATGCAGCTGTGACGCCCCTGAGACACTACCTCAGGAAACGCAATCCTCTTTTGAAAAGTTAAGGAGTACTGCAGTACTTTAAGATCTTTTAAACAAAGGCAGTTGACCATAAAATGGTGCAGTACAGAACATCTCAAGGATTTTTGATTGTGTGCAGTGATTTTAAATATTGGACTTCTTCCTAAAAGTGAAGGAACTGGACTTGATGACTTTACTAAGGACAATTGCTCTTCACAGTAGATTGTTCAAATTTGATCTAAAAAATCTATTTGTCTAAAAATACTTGAAATTAAGAGACATTATGCAAATAATGGAAGGCTTCTACATAAATGTAGGAGGAAGCAGACTAAATAGCCATTGATCTTAGAAGCATCAATATATGAAGGAAAAATCTGGGCAAACCAAACCTATTTACCAGAAAGTAAACAATGGAGAATCAGGGAGTGAAAAAAGGAAACATGATATGGAAGTGCAGTAATTTTATTGTTGTTTATATTCTTCAGGAGAGATTTTAATTTTTTTTTCTACTGAAAGTACTCTATGCTGGCAGTATTTTAATAAATTTTATGAAGAAAGAGAGTATGATTTTCTGTATTAAAAACAGCTGTCACAAATCTGGTGGCCAAGAGGTGGTAGTGGGGTTCTGACCAGTTTGTGATGAAGAGTGAGAGAGCAGCACGCAGCTGGAGGACTCAGTAGAAGCTTTGGCTAGACTAAGGCATACTTCAGAGTGTGTATCTTACATGGGATTTAACATCACCATTCTAGAAAATGAATCTTACCCAGTTTGGGGAACGTGTTGAAAGTTACACAGCTCTGATTACTGGTTAGACACAAGTTCTGGTGGAACACTGTCTGTAAGTTTTGTACCTCCACAGAGAAGATTCATGTGAGGTCAGATTCACTGGCAGAGGTATCGGTCTGCCAGTGCCCATCTATGCTGTGCCCCAACTACATACACATGGCTAAGGATGGAAATTATTAAATGTCTCATATCATGTATGTGGCTTTGCTGTGAAGATCTGGCAGCTGGGCTTTGTTCAGTAAGTACAATCTCTCTGTTCCTTTGGAGCACATGGGTAGACAGCTCAGTTGATTCTCTAAAAACATTCAGTGTTAGCTTTGAGTCTGACCGCGTGAAAGGCTGTATGAATAAGCATTCTCCACTCTGTAGGATCTTGAGTCCGCAATTCATCAGGTTGATGTGTTGGATAGTTAGAAGAAGGAGTTTTGGGCCTCCTAAGTGATTTACACCCCTTTCACAGCTGCCTTCACAGTGCTGGTCTGGCTTGTGGGGACAGAAGCATGGGTATGGCAGTGGACTTCTTAATGTCTTGGTGTTTTTTGCTAAGGCATCTGGAATTATATCAGTATCTGTTTATGAGGGATCAGGGCTTGATATTTTCAACAAAGGGCCTTGATTAATATTTGTGCAACTCATTATAATCACAGTCATACATCCACAAGTTTGTCCTATTTAGGCATGCAATATATAATGTGCAATGCAATTAATTGTGGGGCAGTAATGATTAAGCAGCATAGGATCTTTCTTCCAAATTGTATGCTGCTGTTTATTATTTCTGGAACTGCAGTTCTCTTTCCTCAGTCTGATTCATTCTGAGTCATACAAAACACATTCTCATTGAAATGGGGTGCACAGCAGCAAGCGCTGTCATGCTAGTTCTGCACCATTAGGTAATTGTTTCAGTCTTTTCTAGTGGAGATGTCTGTAGCACAGGCAGTACAAAAAGACGAGGACAATGTGGGTGTCTGGTGGGAGGATTCAAAGTTAGAAGAAAATTACCTATTAGAAAAACTTCAGCTTGAGCTTCCTTATTACAAACTTGACAGTATTTCAATTTTAAAATATTTGTACAATGTAATTAGAGGTATGGAAATGATTGTTCATATGCAGAATTAATCCTCTTTAGTAAAGTGAAAAAAGACCATGAAGATTCATCTATTTGGGCTAGATTTGCGGCCCAGCTTTAATACTGAATCTGTTCTTAAGACAGACATTATGAAAATGGCATTTGAAAATGTGTCTCAGAAATCAGAAAGTGGCATGTTTGGTGATTTTTATTAATTAACTGATCAGTTTTACTAGTAACAACACAGCAATATCTATGTATTGTTTTAATATTTCAATTTCATTTAGTAAGAATTTTAATAAGACATATTCTGATTTACAAACAGTATTTTCATTCTTGTATAAAAGGTAGAATTTGAAGCAGATAGCACTATAGTTAATATCTTTTAAATTGATTTTCTCATCTACTGTCTAAAATTCATAAACTGTTTACTCAGAAACAGGCAGCCTCCACTGCTTAGAGAGATATCAGATTAAAGAAAACAGACACCTAGGATAGCACATCAGAAATGACACAAAGGGAGGTATTTATGTAGGGATGAGGTGCTTCCCTCCCCCATGCCGTGAACAAGTCAAGAAGAATCATTACAAATAGCTGAAAAATCCCATCTTCCCTCATCTTGTGAGAAGAAACAAATGTCTGGGTAGGTGATTTGGAATAAGAAGTATAGGGAAACAGAATGACTGACATGAAATATGCTTTATTTTTAAGACAATGGTTGAAGTACTGTTGATTTGATTTGGTAATAACAGAGGCTTATGTTAGATAGAAACATGAACTGAACTGCCTGAACAACAAGAAGGAGTCAGTTACTGTATTAGTGCAAAATAGTCAAAACATAACACTATTTACTAATGAAAATATTTAAAATAAAAGTAAATTAATTATTGATTTTCCTTTATTGAAAGTAAAGTACTATCTACAGATAAAATGTTTTAATCTGTTTTTTTACGTGAAATTTATCTCTTAGTTTTTAAAATCCCTTTTTTATTTGAGGTATCTTCTATGGCTATGAATTATGAGAGTGTCCTTTTTAACTGTGTAGCTTTCAGTAAAATCCATTATCTGTTCTTTGTTTGAATTCAGTTCACATCATCTTCTCATAGGCTATAAAAAGACTCAATCTGTTCCAGAACAGTAATCACAGTCCATTAAACTCTGTTCCCTGTAGTCTTTGTTCCCAGTTACATGTGATACTGTAATTGTGTGTGTGTGTGAGAGAGAAAGAGAAAGAAAGAGAAAGATATTCAAGTGCATTGCAAAACTGACACAAAGATTTACCAGTCTAGGCAAAACAAATGCTTGTCTTTCCTTTAGAATTATGATAATTTCCCTGAAAAATTAGCAAGTGTTTCACTTGCCCAGTGAAAAAACCAGAAAAGCACTCCCAGCTCCCGGATCCAAACAAACCCCACCCTGGAGGAGTAGATTTTCATAAAACTGTATCTGATAAAAAACATTCCAGTATTAATTCTTTACTGTTTTTGATCACCAACCTAATCTACATGCTGTGAAGAAAAGACAGAAAAATAAAAGCCTTTCATGTTGACTTCAGAGATAATGGAGTTCATGATCTAAAAGGTTGCCTCCGTAGATTGAAAGCTTCATATTTTTCTGCCAGATCAAACCTGTTTTGGTCTACTCTAACTCCATCGAGTTTTGCAAGGGAGGTAATAAATCTGGTGTAAGATCATAAGCTTATTGACAGATTCAAGTTAAATAAAAAATACAGTAATAAAGGATGCTAGATTAAAGTTGCAGCCCTATGTGGTTTTCAATGTGTTTTCAGTATAGAGGAACGAAGTACCTCAAAAGTTAATGTCATCTGAGCAAGCTGATCACAGCAGTTTAGAGCTGCAGAAGATTTCCAGTATTTTTCCATGTGTACTGTGGAGAGCTTTGAAGAAGCTCTTTATTTAGCTATGTAAGATAAATCTGTTCAAATGATGCATACTGAAAAAATGAGTTTCAAGGAAGGTTGATCTGATTAGCACTTTAGCCCCAGCTCATTCCTATATTTGACTTGAAATTAATCAGTTAGATTTGGTTTCAGTGGGCTGGTCACATACAATTCAAATCTTTTGCTGTTTTGCTGTAATGATACCAACATGTTTTGTAGTTAATAGCCTCAAGCTTTACAGTCTCAGCCATATGAGTAGGTCAAAAACATGCAAAGTATGGCTTGAGGTCTTTGCTCTTTCCTGCAGGCTGCTTTTTCCTCAATCTGCCAGACACTAAATCCATGCAATGCTGTTAACAACCAGCCTTAATTTCGTCTCAAATTCAAGAGAAAATATTTGTGTTTTGATGGAAAAATAATTGCAGCGAATTTCAAGGGAGACCTCTGATGATGAATGGCAAAATACTGGTCAGGAGAACTCCCTGAGTGTCCTTTTCCTGCCTTATTCTGCTGAGATTCATGGAAATGTAATGGGCACCTTACAAGGCAGCTAGGAGTGCCTGAAATTAATGCTGTAGTCCTTTTTGAGGAGTATTGGCTATTACAGAACAGAAAGGACCTTCTGAAAATAATGTATTGTGAGTTGCCATAGATGTTTCTCTTTTTATAAAAACAAGCATAATCAAAACTACAGTATTTATGTCTTCTTTTCTTCCCTAAATAAATGGTGTTTTCTAAAAAAATTTAATATCTGCCACTAATCTGTTATTCCTGAGGAGCCATACACAAACCTGCAGTGTATATATGCATGGAGGGAAGACAGAAATGTGCTGAAGAAATAAATTTCCATTGTTGGTATTCATTTCTTTATTCTATTTGAAAAAGAAAAGTCTATTTTATAAAAATATTTAGACAGTCTCCTTTAAAATGTAAGCTTTGATTGCAAGGCATTTGTTTTGCAGCATTATTTGACTGTGAAATAGACATAGTAATTATTTGGCCTGTTCTTCCTACTTTGTATAACAAATTTGTTTAATTGGAAATTGGATAGCAATTTGAAACCAGCGATACTTGGTGTGTGTTTGGGTGAAACAGAAAAGATCTAGAAAGAAAACAAATGTATGCTATACAGCGGACAGTTGGACTCTGTTCATTTATTGGCTCTGAGGTAGTACTTTAGGAAAGCCAAGGGACATAGGGGTTTAGAAAGTATCGTTCAGATAGCTGTGAATAGAGAATTGAATGAATGAATTAATAGGGAATTAAACATAGTCATTGTATTGGTTTTGCATGGTCTGGTTTTTGGTAGCAGGGAGGGGCACAAAGATGGCTCCTGTGAAAAGCTGCCAGAAGCTTCCATCATGTCTGGCAGAACCAATCCCTGATAGCTCTAAGGATGGACATGCTGCTGGCCAAGGCTGAGAGATGCTGGGAACACCTCTGTGATGACATATTTAAGAAGAAAATCAAAATAAAGTCACAAAGTTTTTGCTTCTAGTCAGAGAAGAGGAGGAGGTAAGAACGTGTGAAGGAAACAACATGGAGACTCCAAGGTCAGTGGAGAAGGAGGGGAGGAGGTGCTCCAGGCACTGGAGCTGAGATTCCTCTGCAGGCCATGGTGCAGACCATAGTGAAGCAGCTGTGCCCCTGCAGCCCATGGGGATCCATGGGGGATGCAGAGATTCACCAGCTGCCCATGCTGGAGCAGGTGGATGCCTGGAGGAGGCTGTGGTCCAATGGGAGACCCTATGGAGAGAGGGGGCCCTGCTTCCAGGCTGGAGCAGCCTGGCCTTGGAGGACTGCACCCCGTGGAAGAGTGACCATGCTGCAGCAATTTTGGGAGGACTGTCTGCCTGTGGAGGGGGCTCAGCAGTTTGGGAGGACTGCTGCTCATGAGACTGGAACCATGCTGGGAAAGTTCACAGAGAGCTGTGTCCTGTGGGAGGGACCCCACAGTCTCACTGGGGAAGGGCGCCTTTCCCTGAGCAGCAGAAGAAAACCTCGGGTGATGAACTGACCAAAATCCCCATGCCCTGTCTCCCTGTGCTGTTAGTAGGAAGGAGGGAGGGGCTCAGGCAAAAGGTGTTTTGAGGGCTTATTTTACTTCTCATTATCCTCCCCTGATTCTGTTAGTAATAAATTCACTTTGCAACCTTAAGTTGAGCCTGTTTTGCCCTTGGAGTGTTTTCTCCTGTCCTTATCTCAAGTTGTGAACCTCTTGTTAATTTTTTTTCTTGTCTGCCCAGCTATGGCGGGGTGGGAGTGAGCAAGCAAGTCTTGTGGGTGGCTGGCATTGGTCCAGTGTTAAACTATGATGATCATTGACCAAAATATCAGCTGAAAGTACTTCCATAAACCATACGAGTATGGTCTCAGTCTACTAGGGAAGTGAAATATTTAATTTTTTTTTTAATAGATTTTCCTGTTTTTTGGCCAGGACTGGGTTAATTTTTTTTCCTAATTGTTCACATTAGCCGTGGAGGGGCAGAACCTGGATCCCTATAGGCATGTATAGGTTGTTGTTCTGTACCATCCAGACCACTGTCGAGACTGTCCAAGACTACAGAGACAGTCGAACGACTTGAGCAAACTAGAGAGGAAATGTCTTATGCCCTGTAGTACAGACCAGAGTCCTATTGGGATCAAGTTCCCCTCTGCTCAAGAGCTAAGGTGCACTCTGGTGGTTTTACCTGTGTGGCCATGAAGGGGATATAATGAAGTGTGATGGAGACCCCATCTGTGCCCCAGCAGCACAGGTACATGAGCTGAGGGGAAAAACAACCACCACAGGAAATTCTTCAAGGATACAAGCTGATCCAATGTCCAGTGGGCAAGTTCTCAGACTGAATAGAAGGGCTAATGTTACTTCTGATCCTCTTGAAAGGACCTCCAGTTCATATTCACAAGACATGAGCAACAAGCACTTGAAGCAGAACTAGAGGATCCCTGCCTCCAGCCAGGTGGAGGAAAGTGGCAATTTGACCTATTGGACTATGTGGATCTGAATACAGAATCCATCTGTATTTCTGAGGTGGCAGAGGGATCCCAACAGCTGACTGTACTGGAAGCTGAAGTGAGCCTGACCAGTGGCAAACCATGGCATTCTGACTGACCCAAAGTTCCTGGGCATCCTTGGCATGGATTGCTTCAGGAGAGGGTATTTCAAAGACCCAAAAGGACATTTTTCAGCTTTTACAAATAACCACATAAAGCCATTTAATATCAGGAAATACAGGAGATATAGAACAGTTGCACTGTGCTGTATTGTCTAGAAATTCCTGCATACTCATACGCAATTACATTTTACTTCATAAATACTGAACAAGATAATACAAGCCCTGTTCAGAGGGCTGAACAGCCCTCCTGTTTGTATTCTGAGCACCTGTCTGAAAGGTGGCTGTGTGACACTTACTCTTTCTGTCTCTACTCTCAGGACACCCATATGAGCACAACCAATACTTACATTGTGATCTGTCTGAGGAAGTGCTGTGCCATTCCAAGGTGAGTCCAGTTACAGCAGCTACTATGAATCTGCTACTGACAGCTGGACTATAGCGTGGTACTAAGGAACATAAGCTTTCCAGCCATACACTTTTGACATCCAGACTGTAAAATGCCCCCTCATGTTCTCTGACCTTATGGGAACAGCCATAAGAGAAATTAAGCCAGTTTTACAGTAAGCAAAGATTTTCCTTAAAACATGAAATCTCCAAATACTTAATACTTAAGTATTCAGGGTAGTCTTTGTTTCTCTTGTGGGCTAATACCTGAGGTCAGATCCATAAAATGTGTCAGAGGCAGCAGTTTTGTTTCTATTGGTAATAAATCAGCATTATTTTTGACTTGGAGAAACATGTTTTGGGAAAAATTGCAAATAAAATAATTATTTAGGCCTCCAGTCTTTCCTTTCTTTTTGTCTCTATTCCCTTCCTCAGTTCTCATTCATTTTTGTTTGAAAATCTAAAGAAGGGACGAGAGTGCTAAAAGGTTTTCTCCAGCAGTGTGTGTATATACTTATGTGTGTTATGAAAGCCTGTGCTGATTGCAGCAGCAGGAGCCAGCTTCAGGGAACAAAAGCTGTTTTCTTTCCCTGCCATTTGCTGTTCAGGAATTAATCTTGCATATGTGCATGTACATTCACACATACACACTTTGAAACATAATGGAGACTGGAAGAATTTTCTTCATAAATGTGTTCCCCATAACTTTGTGTGAGGTAATCCTCAATCTTTTTTTGCTCCTGAAACTTCTCTTTTTAATAATGTGCTATTTTATGTTTGTGGAAGTCTATGAAGTATTGGGTTTTTTTTTTTATCTAGAACGTAATTTATTCTAATACAGCAAATCATCAATTCTTCTCAGAGAGAAGGAGCTGTATATATTCTTCCTTTCTTTTTTGATGAAGTTTTCTGCTTGATGGCCCAGAATGAAAAAGTGGAGATAGAAGTGCCATGAGTCAGCTCTTCAGTTATCAGGGGAAAACTGGAGGGGAACATCAAAATCAGACTTGAGACCTGTGAATTATGTCACATGGCAGTGTGAAAATCAAATGACAGTTTCAAATATGACAATTCCAAAGGCTATACATTAAAAATTACAGGCATGTCAATTTTGCCAATGAAACTACAGCCAAATATGCATTTTTAACAACTTTTGAATTTTTCCTTCTTTGTTTAGTATATTGGTGGAGAATTTTATGCTAGTAGAAAATATTTAGTATTTATGGACGTTAAGATAAGGAATTGATTGTTCATAGTCATTTAAGTTCAACATTTTTTTTTGTTTGAAGTCTTGTTCCATACTTGGGGTGGAAGACTATGCAGCTGATACTGGAGAAGATTACCAAGGAATTCTTCATTTATAGTTACAGGATCTGTTAAAATACAAAGGTGATGGGCAAGAATTGAAAAAATATAGCCAGTAATACCTGAAGGCTGTTTTCATCCAAATTCTGGGCAGGATAATAGTATACTGCTTTTGTTTTTCCTTCTTAATACTGACATACATGAAACTTTTATGGAATTCTTAGTCAGCATTTCTACTTCCACAAAGGCACCTGAAAGAGATTTTTTTAAGCCCTGAACTGTAATAGAGAGTACTTCTTACAGGTTTCTTTTCTTACTGAAACTCTGACATTTCTGATGTGGAGAAAGAGGTGAAAAGGAAAAAAAAGTAGTAGGTACACCAAGAGATTCTTTTTGCTTTAAATGACAGATAAAATGGGATGGTGAAATAACAGTATTCAAGGTCCTGCTGCTTTCAGCTTTTCATGGGGTATTACTGGTGTTTGAAATCCATCTATAGACTGATTTTGACTGTGTGAAACTCAGTCCTATAATGCAGTTTTTTTCTTTCTCTGATATAAGGGACATGTAAACTAATGATTATTAACATGTAACTAAAGAATATTAACTAATGATAACTGTAATATTAGTGTTGGGAAATCAAGCTTTTTTTGTGAGACTGTGTAGGAATTAACTTGTTTGTTTCTTGAGTTTTGGATGGAGCTGTCAGACACCTTCTAGTCAAATTAACATTGCAACCAACTGTCTAATGTTTTTCCTACAAGCAGCTGTTGAAAACAAAATTTCTTGTTGAGGCCCAGTTGTCTTCTCAAAATTGGCTTTGTCAGGTTCTGCAGTATATGAAGCCAACTAAGAGATGATTTCTTGGCTGAAAGAGTTAAATTAATTGTAAAATGAAGGCTTAAGAAGCATTTTTTATTTGTCTTCTAGCATGCTCACATATGCCTGTTTGTAACCAGTCTTCCATCTAATGAGAATTTGAATTCACTAATGAGAAAAATTGAAAGGAGAACACACAGAGATTCTGGACCCGTAAAAGTACATCTCTGTGTTGTCTATCTCTAACCTCTGCCTCTCTTGTTATCACTTGCCCTAGTAGAAAACTTTCAAAAATTTTGATAATAAAATTATTTGTATCACTAACTTTAGAAAGAACTTGAACAAATTCTTATGTCATTTTCTTATGTTCTTTCATTTAAATACAAGATTTAATTTAAATATTTGAAATCTTACTGAGTATTTTTGGCTCTATCCTGAAGAGTTCTTTCAAGTTTATATTTTTCCACTGTAGTTTAGCTTTAGAAATGCCCACTCAAATCTTTTTGGTGGTGTACCTGTAATACAGTTTTGCCACGAAAATGGTGGAAGATTGAAACTAAATTAGGATTCAATGGTTTCTGGTATGTTTAATGAAAGAAAAAGTGAGAGCTGGGCTACACATTGAAGTGGGAATTCTGGAGAGTCAAGCTGCAAGAGAAAGAAAGATTCAAAAGTGATATTTAAGGCTACTGGGAGAGGTAATTTCCCTTCCTGTCTTTCTCCTAGTGGCTGTTGGTGATTGATCTCTCAATGGTCATAGCGGTATTAAATATTTTTTAAGGCTCAGATCAACTATGACAATTTTACTGCCTCTTCTTAACTTGTCAACTTGAAATTTTGTTTATGACTAGCATGAGCCCTGCATTTATATCTAGCACCTTATTTTGTTGTTTCAGGTTGCTTAGTATACATGTTTTGAATGGGCTTTACCTCAATTTTACCAAACCATTTGCTGAGGCTTGTGAAATATATACATGGACATGTAAAAACTATCTCTTACTTTAAAAGTGTCATTACCTGTTCAGCTAATTGTTTTGAGACTGTCTTTCAGAGGGCTTATTCTGCCCCAAGACCGCCTGTATAACAAAGATTAAAAATGCATTGTCCAAAACCATCCATGTAATGATGCACCTATAGCAAAACCAGTGTGTACTTGTGAAAGTACTGCTGTTGTCATCCAGTTCTCTGCTGCTATCTGATCCTGCTTCTGTCCTTTCCAAACATGTCTCTCTTTCAGGATACAATATTCTTCTTTTTGTGTTCTGTCAAAGTGCACTAGTATTAGACTGGTCAGATCCATTAATATGAATTAATTTTCAGAAATAATTTGTGTTCATAGTGTAGCTTTGGTAGAATTAGGCTCAAAATTTGATGTTTGGATTGATAATTCTTTGGTGTGTCTAGAATTTTAAAAATGGGCTCTTCTTTTGCTTTTTTGCTGTTTTCTGAATTTTTATGAGCCATGTTTCAGACATGTTGGATTGACCTCATTAGTCAGGGATAGCTAAAATAAACATTGGTTTACACAGACTCAAAATTTGAAATGTTCAGAATAAGTAGTGTTTTCTGTGGAAATTTGATTAATACCCTGTCTTACTGACAAGAACCAAAATATTTACCTACTGCATGGTTAAATACTTTTTCTCCCCCTTAGGGAAATCCTGACTGTCTTGCAGATTAACATGAAAAAGACCATCACTGTAAATTATATTCTTTTTTTTTGTTAGAAAATGTATTAGAACTATCCTCCTTGTACTGAATAATGACATAAGATTCCTCTAGTAGAGAAGAAAATTACATTCCATGACATACTCTTTTTTAAGAGGTCCACTTTTTTGTCTAGATTTCTTCTCCTGACACTTTTTGACTATTACATGTTGAGTTCAAGTAAAATTTGGGCTGCCTTTATCCCCCACAGCTCTTGCTTATCTAACCTCAATTAAAAAAAATTAATAATATGTTTAGGATTTAATTTTTCTGGATCATAATGAAATATGGGCAAAGCTGTTAAATGGTTGCAATCCTGCAGGAAAAATACTCCACACTAGAATCTGTTGGCAAATCTACTAGCAAAAATACCCCAATATGACCTATAAAATGCCGTAAGGTTTTTCAGGACTCCTAGTAGTATGTATTTCTTCTGTCTGTTATATATCCCTCTGCACAATGCCTAGATTTTTACAAGCAGTATCACAAATTGTATTTTTCTTTTCTTTCTACCAAGCAAATGTGTTGTTTGTTCAGTTGCCATGTTACTTATGTTGGCTTTAAGTGTCTTTATATAGTCAATAGAGGTAAAACAAGCTAACCTGATTCAACCTGAGGCTCAGGCCTGCAGGGAGACACAAACTGGGAAAATGCATTTTAAAATTCTGAGGGATACAATTGACTCAAAGAAAAGACTGCAGCAAACCAAATTTATCCTTCCTATGACATAGATGAAGTTCCACCACAAAAGAATTTGAACCAGTTTGTCAAAAAGTTACAAGACTTCCTCCTACCCCCTCTCATTTCAGAAATATTCATATGTATTGAGAACTATGAAATGCCACAGCAAATAAGCCATTAATTTAGCCCATGTCAATAATGGAGATTTTAAGGTAAAGCAGTAATGATATACTACTCTTCTCCATCATGATATTCGAGTTATTATCTGTTCATGAAACATCCAGAGGAAGGTTGGATTTCATTTTAAAAGTTCAATTTCTTCAACATTTATTGTTTTGTAGTGTTCTTTGGAGAGAAGTATTCTTAAGCTGTGCATTTAAAGATGACACTGTGTTCTGTCCCTGTCCTTCTGGCATTGTGACCAGCCTGAATCTTCTGTTACCATGTAATCGCAGAGGTCCCAATTTTCTGCTCACAAGACAGTAAATAGTCCAGTTTTCAGCTAGCCCTTGCACGTTGTCCTCCTTTTAGCACAAGGGAATGAAGCAGGAAGAACCTGACAAGTGGTACATGCCTGACTATTGCCCCAGCATGGACTGAGAGTGCAAAACTCTATGTGTTGACAAGCATCACTCACGAATGCACATGTTTTGCACATTTGGTGTGGTCTAATTCTGCATTATTCCTAATCCATCCAACAAGCTGGATATTTCAACATTTTTTAACATAGTTCCATATTTTATTATTCATGGTTTTGAAAGTAGTATTCTAGTTCATGCTATTAAGCAAATGAATAATATCCTATGATTAAACTGGCTGGAAAAATGTTTTTTACTTTAAAAGATGGCAGATGTTACATATAATTTCTATGAACAAAGGAAAGTATGCCTTCCAAAGAGACACTTTGCAGCCTGTGTATTATGTTGCATTCTAGATGACTGGTTGACCTTTTAGTTGCGTGACATTAACAAACCTATAGAAGGGAAGAGGCACATCTGATAATCAGGGCTTCTTATTAAATGATTTGTGTGACTGGTAGAGAAAGTGTATACTGACCATTTGTCTTCCTGTGAATCCCTTCTTGCCATTTACTTTCTAGTCCTGCAAGTTACTTGAGAAAGTGTTGTATCACTCCGGAAGATCCTGTCTGGGTCGAGTTTCATGCTTCTACTTCTAGCGGTGTATTAAACTTGGCTGGAGTCTGGCTTGGATGGAGAAGGAACCGAAGGCCACCTTCAGGATTTGTTTTTAGACAAGAAGCAGATCACAGACCTGATTATGTATCCTCTTCATATGAAGTGGAAAAAAACCAGTTCATATTAAAGAAGAAATTAGGAAATGTTTGTTTGTTTGTTTGTAACAGTCTTGCAAAAAAACCTCTCCATTCCCCTAGTTTGCATGATTGTGAGAAATTCAACATTTTCACTCAGAAAATAGGATTTGGTAAAATACAACTGCCACTCTATTTTACTTAACTTTTTGTGAGGGTTTTCCTCAGGTATTCTTTCAGATTTTGGAGAGTTTGCTGTTCTATTGGGTTTTATACTAGGACAGCATTCACAGTACTAAAAGAAGTATGTAGATTTTTGTAGCACATCTAGTTGTTAGATTGCCTTTCACTCTTTTAAAGCATTGCCATTATACTAACAATAAAACTGTTAGGAAGTTGCCATATTAAAACATTATTTATTTGTGCTTATTATTCATACAGAATCTGTGAAGCTGTGAGGGTTTAAGTATATGATCTGTTCCTTTCTCCTTGTGTGTGAGGTCCCTCATCCTTAGATTAATCTAGTCATACAGTCCGCTTTCGAGTTCTACTTCTGCAGAGTTCCAAGATTTGCAAAACAAGCTGGAGAAAGGGAATGAGGGAGAAATTGATTCTATGAATCTTCTAGTCTGCATTATATGTTGGAGAAATCACAAGCTCCATCTGGGACTATTAGCCTTCAGGAGTCTATTGATAAAATGGATTCCCTGCAAGTCAAGTGAAATAAACTCTAAGCTGGAGACCTAATAGTCTGAAAAGGCTTAATGCTCAATTTGTCTTCAGCCCTAGATCAACAGTGGTAAGACAAGCTTAATGTTGAACCCTAGTAATGCATTTTTTCCCTACAAAAATTGTGTTCGGACACTTAAAAAAATAGAAGCAGGAGAGACACTTTCCAGGATATTTTGCTTTATTTTTCTTCTCCAGTTCACTGCCTGGGGTGACAACATAAGACTTACTGCAACAGCTGCTATTGATTCACTCTGGTAGCTCATCTCTAATTAGAAAAAAATACTTTCTCAGCAGCAGTAAATCTGTAATAAGTTAAAAAATAATAATGACAACAGATAATGAAGACATTTCCTGCTGTTTGCTCTTGCTCTGGCCTTTTTTTTTAAGCTCTTTGTACACCTGAATTTTTCCACTATTTAAAGAAATAGTGAAAAAATTTATTCTGCAGGTCATTTAATAGCAACAGCTGTTATCCAGATGTTTTCTGTTGGGGATACATATCTGCCTCACTCTGTAAATTTAAGAAACTTTATTTTATGCAATTTGTCTGTAAAAGAACTCAGACTAGTTTTAAAGATATTTTTATACTTAAGAGAACTTTTTGTTATATTTGAATTGAGAACTAAGGGGTGATAAAAGAACAACAAACACAGTAGCTATGTGTTTATCATAATGGAACTTTTTATATTTTATCTGAACTAACTCAAAACATTCTTCTCGAATACTCCTAGTCACAACCCTAACTAGAAAAAATTGCAAATATCTAGGTTAAAGGCAACACTTGTCATAATCTCTCTGTATTAAGTATTTCTGATGAGGAGCATCATTTTGGCTTCTTCAGAATAGCCAGGATTATCTGTACAATCATTTAATGAAGCTGAAAATAAATTGTGCTGATGAGGCATTCCAGGGCATGGACTGTGTTCCACTTTGTGTAATATACACATCCTATCTATTTAATACCTATAATAAGGAGCTGACCATGAAGCAGTGCCACTTAAGTGAAAGAATGAAAGCAGTTTTGCACTACATGAAAGATTTTAAAATAGGTTTATGTTCTTTTAAAATTTCTGAAGAGGGCTTGATCTCAAAAATTGTACAAAAAAGTAGATAAGATTTTTGGTACATGAGGAGCTGGTGGTTTCTTTATCCTGTTAATCCATTTCTGGTCGTGTGGTCAATGGTTACTGACTGTCCTTTATCATTTATTTGCATCCTTTGAACATGCAGCCTCTGTTGTTTCCACTGCCTTTCCTTTGTATTCTTCCCTCCCAAGGATCTAGCCCTACTCTTTGCAAGGAAAAGCACACTGTCATTCATTTATTGTCATTCGCTTTCTGTGGTTTGTCAATGGCTCAAGCAAAAATTTGAAACACCTCTGGTGTTGATGACAAGGGTGATTAAAACTACTATAGTTGTTCACTTTCATGATTTATGATGATTCAGTTAAAAACTTGAATTAAACCAGGTATTTATCAGATCTATTCTTAGGGATTAATCTTCTGTAGACTACTTTTAGATTTTTAGTATGTTAAATGAAGCATGTTGTGGATGTCACTGTATGTGTAAATGATGAATTCTGCTAGTTCCAGAAAAACATAATCACTAGTAAATAGGTAAAATGAAAAAATTTACTATTAGCAATTAATTCAGAAGGCCCACAAAAAGTAATGCTTCCTTATACAGTTGAACTTCCCCTCTCCCCAAATCCTCCTAGTTTGATCTGTCAGTCTTGGAAGATTTATTTAATATTCCCAATATTTATGACAAGTAGATTTCAGTTTCTTTCAGGTTATATTATCTGGAACAAAGTGTGGGTCCAAGAAGATGCCTATTCCCTATGCCTGCCCTAAGCAGCTGATCAGCATTTTGTGGAGTCCCGGAAAGCAGCTATTATTTCCAAGCGGGAATAAAAAAGATTTTCAGTGCAAACAGTATTTTGTATTGGAGCAAGTGCTCTGTTCCTCCTCTGAACAGATTCCATACTGCTGACCTTTCTCTAACCCCTTGAACAGTGATGTTTGCATAATCTTAATTCTGTGTGGGATGTGTAGATCTCAGTACAAAAGATGGTAAATACTTCTTTTCCTACCATTGAAGAGGGGTAAGATTTTTTTTCTGTCTAGACAAACTTTCATGAATGCAGTAATATGTAGGAGCGGTTGATGGTCTCCTGCACGGTCGGGATGGACAGAGACGAGAGGTGTCTGAAGCTGGGTTGTGGACCTGAGTTTATTACAAGGGCTTGGGTGCAAGGCCCTGCTGGGAGCTGCCAGCCTCAGCTCAGAGCAGGGCCGAGAGGAGGAGAGAGCGAAGAAGAGCAGGAAAAAGAGAGCAAGAGAGCAAAGTTCCCATTACAATAGATTAAATCATCTTCTGTGTTGAATATTCTGATTCTCACTAACCAATCTAGTACAAGATACAAACCCTACAGCATTTACATACAGCCTATAAGAACCACTACATTACCATACTGTGTTACACTTTAAACCCTAAAAACTACTCTTTAGACCTCTCCTGCTGAGCAGGCAGGGTCTGCTTCTGACCCTTGGACTTGCCTGCAGGGAGATGGTCTTGTTTCATCAAAAAGGGCATTACCTACTCGGCCACACCATTGTTTTCCCGTTGTTCATTAGCTAGGAGATCTCAAAGGTTGCCTTCATTTCAATCTCGTCTACATTTTCTATATTCTCAAAATCTTTCGCCAGGCAATCATATTTGTAAGGCTGTTCCTAACAGCCTTATAACTTCCCTGTTCCATCCTCACCAACAGTAATAAGAATCAAAAAGTCCCTTGATGATTATCATCAAGCCTGACTCTAAAGTAAATGACCCATATGGGGATTGAAGTAAATAAACTCTAAAGATTTTTTGCTGCAGTCAGTGGAGGAAAAAGTGAATGAAATGCAAAAATTAAGTCCATGCTCTAAAGATGAGCCAACACTGATGTTATCATTTCATTATCTTGCTAATTTTTTAATCATGGGATTTTTGTGGGTTTTCTCTAATACAGAAGAGGGTGTGTGTCATCTTTTCCTTCAACTAATAACTAATAAGCTATTTTTGTATTTCTTATTTATTTTTGGTCTAGACAAGAAGAATCTATTTGGGAAAAGAGAGGAAAAATACAATATAATAAAATGAAATATTTTTACAAAATTTAAACTTTTGTTTCAGAGTGTCTGTTTGCTGCTGACAGTGAGAAACATGCTGCCTGAGAACATGTCATCATTGCAGCAGAGGAATCAGTTCTTTTTATCCCAGCCACACTGATAAAATTGCAGCAACACCAGCTTTCAGGATTTTTCTTTTTTATTTTTTCCAACTTGATTTTGAAAGTAAATGTCCCCTATTCTCATGGTTCTTTTAGGCATAAATATTATGAAGAAATTTAAGAAATTGTTATAGCAGTTAATGGTGGAATTCTTACAGACTTCATTTAGGCTTCAATTCTATCAGGTATTCAGGAAAGCGCTCTATTTTCATTTATTAGAAGCCTAGAAAAGGTCATCATAGGCCCTGGTCCTCTATTTTACTCTGTGTGTGCTGAAGGTTACATGCATGCAGAGCTTCAGTGAAGTTAACAGCGTTTCATGCTGTCACAACAATCTGCCCACCAACTATAATTGTAGGATCAGGACAATGACTTGTAAATTAAAACACTGATGGGCCAAACTGAAATGCTAATTCTGCCTTTGAAACTCTGGGGGAACTGAGTCTTGTCTTTACCCAGACAGCTATGCAAGAGATGTTTGTCCAACCTCTCTGATACTCATACTCTAGAATCTGCTTTATTTTTGGAAGAATTCACCCTGCATTATGTGACTGCTCTGAGACATCCAAATATTTCAAACTTACTGCAGTTATTTAGTTATTTGACCTAATCAAGTATGTAGGATATAATTGCTTTCTCTCCTGTAGGAGGTAGCACAGGAAAGAAATGGCATAATTCAGCACTTCTCTCTTCTGTAGTGACAGCCTGTCATTTCCTGTACTGTGCTAGGGATTATGAATAGACAGTGTATGTAGGCTGAACATAGTTGCTTGGTAACTGTCTTCTTCACTTTCTTAAATGCAATGGCCTCTCTACAGAAAAAAGTCAATAGGTTTAATTTCTTTTGATTTTGAAGCAATAAATTTGCCTTTAACTCCTCTGAGTATCTCAATAAATAGAGGGGGAGGTTATTTGAAACTTTGAACTATTAATTTGCTTGGACTTTCTACAGCAAGCCATCTAATAAATGTTAATGTGGTCATCATCATAATCAGACTTTTTTCACTCAAGTAGAGTTTATATATAGCATAGATTAAACTTTGAAATTATTATACACTAGATCATTTTTATGGTACAGGAGTGAAATGTTTGCAAATTTGATGCTGGAGCGAAACGTTTGCAAGTTTGACAGTCTCCTATTCAAAATCAAGTTTGTTCACCATTAGCTAACGGATATTACTATGAATGCACAGATAGATTTGCACCTTAGTGCAAATATTAAGGAAAAACACCAGGTTTAAAAATTTGCAAGTAAAGCCTGAAAGCTGTGAGAAATAATTGCTTAACTTCATATGTTAAAAGCCATAGGAAGTTAAATGACCTAAGATGAATCACTTCCATAGTACAGATGGGGGCATGGTCCGAAGTGGCAATGCTCACACCATTACAACCAACTGCGAGTCAGGCAGGCTAACCAGAGCTCTGAGAAATGCTCCTTAGCTGCCTCCCAAGGTGAAAATCAGAAGACCTAACATCTCAAGTATATGTGTACTGATGCACACAGCCTGGGGAGCAGATACAAGGAACTAGAGCTCTGCAACTTGTCAGAAAGCAATTATACCTTAGGAATAACTGAAGCATGGTGGGAAAACTCACCTGACTGGAGACCTGTGATGGATGGCTGCATGATGTTTCTTAAGCAAGATTCATCAACAGAACCTGGTACTTATGGGTGAGTTCAACTGCCCAGACATTTGTTAGAAGAACAAATTTATTGAATTTATTGAAGAACAATAGAGTAATTCATCTATCATCCATGAAGTTCTTGGCGTGTGTAGAGGACTGCTTCCTCGTGAAAACGTTGAATGTGCCAGCCTGGAGTGAAGTGCTGCTGGACTTGCCACGTTCAAAGGAAAAAAACCTGCTTTGTAATATCCTGGCTAGTGATAGCCTAGGCTGAGGTGATCACAATACTGAGGGCTTTGGAATTCAGCCAGGTGCAGAAGGCTTGTACTAGCACAAAGGTTTTAGGAGAGCAAACTTGATGCCACCCAGAGCTCAGCTGGAAGGAATTTCATGGGAAGCTTCCATGTAGGATAGCAGAGCTTGCAAATAGTTCTGCTGATAGTTTTTTGAGAATGCTTTTCTACAAGCACAAAGACAGCTCATCACCTCTGATGGTTAAGGGAGGTAAGTGGAGCAAGAGATCCTTTGGCTTAACTGTGAGCTCTTGAGCCTGTTCAAAACCAAAAGAAAACATGAGAGATATGGAAAAGTGGACATTTCCAGCTTGTGCAGAGGTGCAGTTAGAAAAGCCAAAGCTGATCTCAAATTAAAATTGGCCAGAGATGTCAAAAACACAAGCAAATGTTCTTCAAGTACATAAACAACGAGGAGAAACAAGGAAAATACTGGCTTGCTGTTGAACAGGGGAGTGAGTCATTCACCAACAATACTGAATGGGATGAGTTTTTCAAAACTTCTCCTCTGTCTTTACCAGCACTGCTGGGCTCCTGGCCTTGAGAACAGCTACCTAGGTTGGCACAAAAACAAACCATCAGAGGTGAAAGAGCTGATCTGTGAAACATTGCAGGAGTCTGGTCCCTACACATTGATGAACCCTAAAGATACCTATCCTAGAGCATTACAAGGTGGCTAACATCATTGTAAGGACAATCTTCATGGCCTTTGAGAAGTTGTGGAGATTGGAGGATGTCTCAGAAAACAGGAAGAAGGCTAATGTCATCCCTGTCAACAAGCTCTTAAAGAAGGATCCAGGAAATTATAGGTCCATCACTCTTATTTCAGTCTCTGCAACAGTTATGGAACAAACCCTTCTGAAGGCTATCACAAGGCAGATGAAGCATGTGAGTGGGAAAAGCCAGGATAGATTCACCACAGGCAAATTTGACGCACATGATTGCCTTCTATACCAAAGTAACCTGCTTGGTTGATGTGGGGTGGACATGTTCTGTCTGGTTTTCTTAAAGAGTTTCAGTATGGTTTCCCACAGCCTCTTCCTAGAGAAACTGTTGTATTATGGTCTGGACAAGAGGCATGTGAGCCTGGCTGGCAGGTGGTACCCAGGGGCTGTTGGTAAATAGCTCCTTTTCAAACTGGCAACCTGTCACAGTTGCAGTTCCTCATGGTTGATATTGGACCCAGTACTGCTTAGTATATCCATAAGTGATCTGGAAGATGGGATCAAGTGTGACTCAGTGAAATTTGCTGATGATGCCAAACTCAGTGGGAAAGAGGACACGTGGGAAGGGAGATCCGTCCTGCAGGAATAAGTGGATAGGCTGGAGGAGTGACCTAACAAGAACCTTATGAAGTTCAACAAGAAAAAATGTAAGGTTGTGCCCCTGGAAAAGCATAATCCAAGAGTGCAGCATGGTCTGGGATCTGCCCATTTGGGGAGCAGCTCTGTGGGAAGGAACCTGGGGTCCTGGTGCACAAAGTTCAGTAGCAGTGACCAGTGGGCTGCTGTGGTACAGAAAGGTGACAGGAGACTGGGCGACATCAAGGGCATCACCAGCAGAGATGACCAAGCCGTTATCCCGCTCTATTCAGTGCTTGTCTGGCCTCACCTGGAATCCTGTGTTCAGTTTTGGTCCCCGTTGTACAAAATAAATGTAGACAGGCTGCAGGGTGTCCAGAGAAGATCACAAAGATGATCAAAGGCCTGGGAATCCTGACATGTAAGGAATGACTAAGAGAACTGGCTCTGTTCAGCCTTGAGACAAGGAAGACTTTGGGGAGACTTCATCACCATGTTCCAGTATTTAAAGAGTGTCTGCAGAAGAGATGGATTCTCCCTTTCCACAAGGAGTCACATGGAAAAATATGATGAGTACAGGTGACTCCTGAAAAGATTCTGATTGAATACGAAAGGAATATTTTTCAAAATAAGAGAAATCAGCCATTGGAATAAACTCCCCAGGGAAGAAGTGGATTCTCCAAAATGGAACACGTTCAAGATCAAGCTAGACAGGGTGCTGGGCCATCTGTTGGAGGCCCAAGAAAGGTTGGAACAGATGATCCCTCAGGTCCTCTGCCAAGCTGATAATATATAAATCAAAAATTCTTTGATTATGAAACTAATTTCATCCTGCACACAAAATCTAGGGGAGTAAACTCTGGGATACAAAGCACAATAATTTTAATAAGATGCGAAAACCAGACTTCTGTTTCAGACTTCTTCTACCAGTTTCTGTCAGTGAAGAAGTAAACTTAGACTATTTCAAGAGTATTCTTGTTGATGTGCAAATCAGTGGAAATTTTTAACAACTCATTATTTTTATTTATGTGAGTAAAAAGAAACTTTCTACATAGGATTTTGCTGGGTGAGAAGTAGCTAGAAATAAAATGCTAAAATTTAAACATTTTACCCTTACAAAAGCCTAAAGAATTGCCCAGTGCTGGCATCTCTTCCAAAGGCTCCTTTGGGACATCACGCATTTAACAGGAATAGTCCTATTATTTTTTATTAAATAGCTACATTCTAGTGTTGGCCCTGGAATTTATAGCATCTCAGACATCAAAAAAAGTATTGTGAATAAAATCAACCTTTGTCAGAGACTGATAAATTGTTTTCCTGTCCTCTACTTCTAGCTGCTTTTTGTTTCAATACGTCAACATTTCTGTTATTGTGAGTGTATTATCTCCCTGATATTAAGTGCTCCTACTCATTAATCAGCTGATGAAATCTTAAAGGATGAAAGGAAGATAAAATTTCATGTCATCTACAAACTGTGAACACATTTGCAGACAATTTTAAACTACTTTTATTACTGTTGTGCCCAAGAGTTATCATTAAGGACTACAAAAATAGGTATTTTGAAAGAAAGTGGCAGTTATTTCTAATATTTTAGTATTGGTCATTACACATCAATGAATGTCCAACTTTCCAAAGATTTCTATAGACTGTCACAGAAGATCATTATTTTAAAAATTGTGCTTTTCTTCTAGGGATAAATTAAGGACTGTGATTAGAAGACAAAAAATTGTTGACTTGAAATGGATGTGTGTGTTTGTGCAACATAGAGAGTAAAATTAGGAGTGTTTTCTGAAAAAGATAATGCCCGATTGTGTCCTACCAAATCATGGGATTTTTAAAAAATGTTCCTAGGCAATTCAGAATTGTGTACTGCAAAAGGTCATCTGTAGCTAATCATCTATCTCTGACACAGTATGCATTCTGTGGCAGAAAAGAGTATTTCAAACCAGGTAGACTGGTTTTGAAGATTCCATACTTCTGAATTGAAAAGTATATCAAAATGTATATATGAGCTCTGCAGAATGTGCTTCAAATAATTTGGTATGATCTCTAGAATATTTTCCAGGTCTTCTCCCAAAGACCTCCTTGGTAAACTGCAATTTTAGAAAAACAGTGTTCATCATGAAAATGGTGATGTGATGGACTAGGAACTCATAAGAGATGGTCAGAATCTATTTTGCAGCTTGAAAGAACTTGATTCTTCATATGTCTGTTGGAGATGTATTCATGACTTCTATTGAGGATCCAATAGAAGTCATTACTAACTTTTGAAATGGGTCCTTGTTTTGTGTTACTTTGTGTCATGGCTTTTTGTGTTCATGCTTCACTGTGATGCGGAGGACAAAGCGTTTTATCCTGTGTTTTTGTTTTTGTTGTGAAAGCAATGAGAACAGAATGGTTGAAATATCTCTATCTAATGATTTCTCTTATGCATTTTCATTATGAAGCCGTTGAGGTTTTTTTTCTCAAGCAGATGCTCTGGACTATCCTCTGGCTCCCAACTCTTGTTGAAGGGACACCAACAAAGGAATGAAATTTCAGCTTACAATGGAAATACTTTCTCAAAATCACTCCTCTGATGTGAATTGTGTGCTTCTCTAATAAACTGTTTCTCTTTGAGGAGAGAGAAGAAACCAGCTGTGATTTTATGTAGTAATTGTGTTCCTCAAGGTATTCACACACTAAGCAGACAACAGCTGTCCTAGATTTAACCACACAGGAAAGAGGAGCACTTCAGTATCAGCCCCCCATCCCCTTCTTACCCTTTATCTTTGGCTGTAATGTAGCTTTGGAGCTGTTTGGGGTCTTGCTCCTGGCAGAAGATATATGTATACTGCAAATATATCTAAAAAAACAACAACAACAACAAAAAAGTAGAGAAATGTTACTGATAATCAGTACTGCCTGTCAAGATTACATTGTACAGAAGAGTAGTACATATAATTAAACCTTCCTGCCTTTATGGTGGCTAATTCCACCTACAACAATCTCTAGGCTAATTTTTTTTTGTAATCACAAATATAATCAGCTTCCAACAGGGTTTTTATTATTGCAATGTCCTCCCAATTTCTACAAAAGCAGTGTTTCTACACCAGAATCAGTAGCCTTAAAAATTCTTTTGCAGGAAAATTGGCTTCTAAATAGACCCTACCATGAAAAAGTTAAGGACTTCAAATAGCAAAGCGCAGGATTGTGACTTTACAAAGTGCCTAATCTATGTCTCCATCTTTCTAAACACAGGAAATTTTTATTATTTCTTCTTTCCCCCTGTTCTGCTTTTTGCTTCCTCTTTTACCTATCTGCTGGAAGACAGAATAAAATAGAAATATGTGTTGTGTCTGTGCAAAAATGTTTAATTAAAGTTTTTGTGTGGCATTGGCAAAGGATACTTGAAAAAAGCTAGAAATCCCCATTAGAAACAGGGGGTATTTTCATTTTAAAGATACCAATCATGAGTCTTACTTTTAAACTTGTTTCTAAAATGAGCCACATCTCAAGCAATCACTTTTGAGAGCAGTGCATTAGCTATCTTCTCTTCAGCTGGGTTATGCTATTGACCTGCTGTCTCGCTCATAAACCTGTAGTGATTCCAGTTGCATTCCTACGTACATGTGCATAGAAGTTGGTATGGGACACAAGGATAACCCTACAGTGCAATCATTGTCCCAGGAAGGTAAAATAATGAAGGGTTAAGTACGTCCATATTGAGTTGTGGCAATGGAAGGGCACAGTAGTTCTGAGCACAAATACATTCACTGTGTGTCAAATATTGTGGCAATACTTACAAGAGGAAAAGCACACAAATGCCATCCCTCTCCAGCAGACCTTAAAATTCAGAGTGTATAGTAAGAGCATGTGCAAATCTTTCACTTCTATTCCAGTTATTCTATTCTGTTGGTGTGTGTTAAACCTATGCACAGATATCTAAAAATTTCCGTATCTCTGAGAAATTTCTGATGGGTTTAGAGATAGGACAAGGAGCTCCTACTTGCTAGCTGCATCTGATTTTCTATCATAATCAGCTGGCTGAATTTAGAACAGTCTCCAGCTTTGGGATTAGTTAAAAACAAGGGGAAGTTGCAACCCTTGACTGACCCCCATGCTAGTGCACAAACCTGACCTTATGATTGGCAAGGTTCTGCCACTCTTGGCAGGTCTGTGTTGCAGTGGCTTTGCTGGTTTAGCTTTGAGACTGCACTGGAGACTGACTACATATCTGTGCCCAGCAGAAGAGATATGGACATTTTGTTGTATTGCACAGCCTCTCTCGTTTGTCTACAAATTAACAATGCATTGAATGATGCTTCAACTTTTTATGTAATTTTATGGCTTACAGATCTGCAACAAAGGAGAATTAGTTTAAGAGAAGATCAAAATTGCAACTAAAAAATTTTGTGCATTGGGACTAAAAATTGTGCATGCTCTCTAAATGAGAAATATATTGGCAGAAATGATTGCTTTTGTGAGGATCATCATATATAGGAAAAATAGTTACAGAAGCTTGTAAGTATTAAAGAACAAGAAAAAACATCTCATAAATAGTACCTGTTGTGGTGTCCAATTAAAAAAAAAACAACAACAATTGGAGAAAAGGATGAGTTCTTGGTATTTGTAGTTCATGTACAAATATAATTGCTTTTATGCTACCATGCACTCTACTTCCTTAAAATGTCTCTAACGGTGCTTTGGAGAACAGTTCTCTTTCACTCCTATTAGTTGCTTGTAAGTTTATAATTCTCCCATTCTGTGTTTGAATGCTGTCATAAAGAAGCAGAACTAAACATAGATTTTTTAGATCAAGTCATTCTACATGAATTGTTAATGTAAACTGAAGTGCCAGTGAAATACCATAACTTTTATGACTTATATCAAGCTTAAAGAAATACTTTTAATTTGGAGAAAAACTGTTGTGAGGAGAAATTTAGGGTAATTGCTTTTCTTTGCAACAGAGAGAAAAATTACTTATTTAACAATAAAAAATAATATTTTAATAGGAGAAATACAATTCAACTTTAGCTATCGGCTCAGAAGAAAAATTGCTAGGTTTTGACTCTCTATGAAGGTTTTGACTCTGCTCATTAAAATCCCTGATTTCTATTTTAGAGTAGATCATAACTTACAGTCTCCTCAAAGTAAACGCGGAACTTTAATTTAATACCATTGTAGAATGAATGTTTGCTGAGAACATTAAGAAAAAAATTCATTGTTGATCATTTGCCCTGGCAAATGCCAGGTTTTTGTCTCTGTGGAGCAGCTTAAGCTCTCTGGGCACTTGACCCACAATGTCAATAAAGTAGGGAACAATGCAAAAAAGTAGTTTCAAGTGCTATACAAAAGTAAATTGTACATGTACTCTGCCTTTGTAATCTGTTATGGAATAAGTTAGTCATAGTTTGTAGCTTTCACTTCAGTGAATTGTTTCACTGAAAATTTTCTGTATAGGTGAAGCATTGATTCAATTGAAGTTCAGTGTGATATTTCTATTCTGTTTTGACATCTTTTAATGATGAGATAGTTCTATTATGTTTTAACACTTGGTCCTCCTCAGATTTGTCTAGACCATGAGATCCCTAGATCTAATGTTTGTGACACCTAGGATACTTTAAAAGATGTTTTTTTTCTGCAGTTGACTGATTTTGTTTTATTAAGTTCTCACAAAATAAATCACTAACCTTACAGTTTTAATTTACTTAATACATTCAAAATAGCTTGGGTTTCTGTTTATGTTGTTGGAGCTTTCAAATCTGGATTTCAAAATCCAGATTTAAAATGCAGAAGCTGCAGTTTATGCTGTCTGATATATTTGTAGACAGTAGTTGTACTAATAGGATTTAAAATATTCTTTCACTGTTCATCTGCACTGGATAAGGCAGAGTACCTATTCCAATAGGAGATAAATATGTGGGAAAATTTTAGCCATTGCTTTTTTCTCTATTCAGAAACTGAAAATTCGTCTGGACAAACGGATGTTAAGGATTACCGTGAGGATTAAAAAAGAAAGTTGAATTTAGAAACCAAAACAGAAATGGAATAGAAACCAAAAGTATTTCTGAAATTGTCTGAAGGAGACTATAGTAATTATGTAAGAGGAGATAAAAAACCCTACCCAGTAAAATTACATTCAGTAGGAGGAGCTGATATTTATCCAATAAGACAGATCTGAACTTTCTGTCTAAACTTCAAAAGTTGAAATAAACTTGATTTCTTGTTATTTTTAAGTATTTACATCTCGAATAGGTATACATATTCATTGAAACCACATTCTTGGGTTTTTTATGTATTATTTTGTTATGCACTAAGTAGAGCTTATTGCGCTCTTGAAGGATAGCTTGTCTCTATTTTAACATGAAAAAATGTTGGTGGCAGGCAACTTTTTATATTTTTCTTTCTGAGCAAGTATCATTTTCTCTTACTACCACTACATCATTTAGATGTGGTGGTAGTAAGAATCATTCAGATTATGTTTTCAACTGTGCATATTGTGCAAGCCTTCCTATTTATCATTGCTTTCAGGATTTTGAACTTAATGACATTTCCAGTGAGTAGTTTTCTTGGTATTTTCCCCAGCCTTTGGGAGAATACTTTGAATATTCTCCTTCTCATTTGCAATTTCTCTCAGCAGTTCCATCTCTTTTGATGCTAAGCTATAACTTCCAATTATTTGTTATTTTGTTGTTGTTGAGTTTTGTTTGTTTGCTTATTTGTTCTTTGGAATTTTTTTGTTATGTTTTTTCCTTCTATTTTTCCTTTACAGAAAATCCTGTCCTGATACAGACACATGAAACTGACTGAAGTCTGATTTGGTTTTGTCACTATGTACCCTTTTGGATCAATCCATTTTAGTGACTTTTTTCCCTCCAGAGCGCTTTGGTCCTTATCGTCCCATGTAACTTGTGCAAACCTATTTTCTTTCCAGCAAGGGTGAATCAAGGATTTAGAAGCTATTCACCAAGGCCTTTATCATGTAGGGTATGTTCAGATGTGTAAGCAGAATGTTTTTCTCTAAGCTTATGTTTAATATATATAGACCTACCACTTTGCTGTAAAGGCAGCTGTTACTGTGATTTGTCTTCGTGTGCCAAGGTTTTTGTCAGTCAATGTCCCCTCATTAGGGAAACTTTATGACTTGTTGATCATTTTTCAGTTGTTTTCCTTAAAACAATTATCTAGACTTGATGAGCACATTGCTGTCTCTCTCATTTTGACTAGATAACTGTGTTGGGTTTTTTTTCAGTTCTTTCTTTTACTGGATGGTTTCCATCATCAAATTTTACATTATATAATGTCATAGTTTAACATAATTTAGTTTTTAGTAAAGGTAAAAATCCATGAGCTACGGAAGTGATTCCATATAAGGACTTTAGCAGCTTCCTTCATACCTGACAGAACCAATCCACTGGCTAGCTTTGAATATTGACACCCTGTCAAACCACTTAAGAGAGCTGAATACATCTCTGTGAAATCACATTTAAAACCAAACAAATTCCAGGAAACCTCTCTTGCTTCCAGCCTTTGAACAGATGCTGGGTGGGTTGGGCTCAGCCTGTGGCTCAGCTTGGCTGAGATTCTGCTGCCGCCAAGCTCCAGCCATGGCCGGTGGGCCAGGATGGCTGCTCTCAGCTTCAGGTGGAGCCCAGCTGGGCCCTGCTCTGGCTGTGAGCTGCTGAACCATCCTGCTGGCACCATGGAAAATCATGCAGCTGAGAACAGAGGTGGCTCTGCATCCACACACAGAAAAGCAGCCCCACAGCTGGAATTGAACGTGGCAGGGGCCAGGAAACAGCCATGCTGCCAGAATGGCCAATGCCTGGCAGAGATCATGTAGCTATCCACAAGCCAGGGCAAGATATTCACTCTTTTAGTGCACAGATGAAACATGACATCAATCCTCTATCAAGTGAATGAAAAGGGAAGGGTAAAGACATGTAGAGAAAACAACCTGGAGATACCGAGGCCAGTGAAGAAGGAGTCAAATCCCAGATGGGAGGAGTTTGAGGAGATGCCTTAGTCTTGGGCTGAAATTCTTTTGTAAGGCTGTGGTGAAGATATAATTGATACACCAGATTTTTTTCCCCTGTAACTCATGGAATGCATTGGGGGGATGTAACGTTCCAACCACAGCTATGAACAAAGGCACCCGTGTTGAAGCAAGCAGATGTTGAAGTAGCTGTGATCCAATGAGAAGCTTGAACAGAGAGAAATGAGAGACATGATAAGCCTTGCCCCAGGAACAGAAGAAGAAAACCTTTGTTCCCATAGATAAAAGAATACTTTTGTTTCTACTTTTTGTTTCCATATTTTTGTTTCTATTTTTTTTCTGTTTCTCATCCTTAAAATTGTACCCCAATAAGCTGAAATGACCCATGGTGGTAATTGTGGGAAGACTACTAAACCATGGGAGAGGCTTCACAATTGCAGATTTCCAGGAGGCTGCTATTTGTGAAAATTAAAACCATGAGGGAACAGTTTCTTGTGGAAAAGTTTCCATGGCATGGCAGGAGAGACTCCTCTCTCTAAGTGGACTGAAGAAAGATTATTTTAAAAGCGGTAAACTGAAAATACCAAATTTGTCTCTTTGCATTTCCAGCGGGGAAAGAGGAACTGGGGGGAAGAAAATATTCTGAAGGTTTATTCTGATTTCTGATTTCTTGCTTTACTCTCCTCCTAATTCCCATCTTGCGGCAGAAGATGAGTAAATAATTCTAGTGGGTGCACTGGCATTGGACCAGCACTCAACTCACCTCAAAAATCTGGAGTTTGGGTATATATTACTGAGCAAGACTTAGCCCACTTATACCTTTTTGCACAAAGGATGTATACAGGAATTGCAGGGTTTTTTCTTTTTGAACCTATAACGTAAGTTTTATTGATATTCATTTTTATGTCTGCCAAAAAGCTATTTCCCAGAATAAAAAACTCCTGCAAAGGTACACCTCATAATTTGTTTATAGTCATTTCTTTAGATATTACAATAATCTTTCTATCTTCTGTCAACTATGTCTTTCATATTGGATGCCTTGCTTATTGGATAAGCAAATAAGAAGATGTTTGTTTCATGATTTCAGATATGATTTCATCAAATAATATTACTGTGAAATTTGCTATAAAGTCTGCTGATAACACATATATTTGTTTCAGTTGATTTTCATGGGTCCAAATATAGTGCTTTATATTTACTATATTTTGATAATAGTTGACCTAAAAGAAAGTTCAGACATGACTGTGCCATTAAATTATTTCCAGTGTTGCAGTGACTTGTGGAGTTTCTACAGCTGAGCATTAGAGAACTATTTAAGAGGTGCAGTAAATAATTATTCTATTCTGAAGGGTTTTTACATTCTATCTGTGTTGTTAATTCCTAAACTGTTTAGCTGGCTCATTGTTAATGTTTGTCACTGCAGTAACTCGCTCTGCTGCCAAGCATAGCATCAAAAGATAATAAGCTTGGAAGGGACCTGAGATCTTAGTCCATTTCCTGCTCAAAACAGGATCAGCTGTGAGGTTAGACTAGGTTGTTCAGAAATTTATACAGTCAGGTTATAAACTACACAACATCCAGCAAAATTGCACACAAGCACAAATGATCTGGGATTTGAAGGACCTTAGAGAGATTGCACAGTTCATCCCCACACCAGCTCAAAGCTGAGTATGTTGCTCAGTGTCCAGTCAGATTTTGAGTGTCTCCAGAATTATTTTGGGTGGGATAGAGTTACTTTTTTTAGAGAGTAGGGCTATGTTCTGGATTTGTGCTGCAAAAGTGCTGATAACACAGGGGTGTTTTCATTATTATGGAACAGCATTTGAGCAGCATGGAAGTGTTTCTTCTCCTCACATTACCCCATCAGTGAGAAGGCTGGGGGTGCACAAAGAGTTGGGAGGTGAAACAGCTGGCACTGCTGACCCCAGCTGACCCAAGTGGTATTCCAGACTACACAATCTCATGCTTGGCACATAAAGCTGTGGGAAGAAGGGCATCTTTGTAGTCATGGCATTTGCTTTCCCAAGTAACCCTTACACATGATGCAGCCATACATCTCCATAGGTTCAAGGGAGTTCTCCTTCCCAGGTGGTGATATTTGCATTCATCCTTGCTGAAATTAACACAGTCCCTCTTGGCACGTTCTACCAATCACTGGAGGTCTTTTTGGACTACCTGCCCTTCAGTATATTCATTGATTTGTCCTGAGACCCATTACTTCACCTCTGACATGAAGCTAGATAGAACTGAGGCCATCAGTGCCCACCATGTCTGAAGTTTTGCCTTCTATTTTTTTCAGTTTTCTTATTTAGTCTGATATAATATGTAGATGCAGATTTTTTTGTTTGGTTGGTTGGTTTGGGGTGGGTTTTTTTTGTTTTGTTTTGGTTTTTGTTTTGTTGGTTTTGTTTGTTTGTTTGTTTTTCCTGATGGCTGGTGAAACAATGTGCAATTTCTGATCTGCTTCTTGCTTTTTGCCCCTTTTCTGCTCTTTCCTATCACAGCTGTACTATAGCTACTTACGTTGTAGTCCTTATATTTTTAAAAGCTACATTGAGGAGATTTTATATTTATTTGCCTGCGAGATGTTTAGCAGACATGGGCTTAGTCCATTAACTCTCTCTGTTGACATTATTGAGCGCTTAGGCATACATATATCATTGCTGGCTTGAAAAGTCTGAAGAATTTAGATACCAGGGATTAGATCCTGTCTCTTTTCATGCAGACAGTCCCATCTCTCAAAAATTAAGTCAAAGGACATATTTTTGAATGAGGTACATTGGATACAGTCCTTCACAAAAATACCCAGAAGACTCAAAACACATTCCAGGGGCGGAGGCCTTTTCAAGGAAGGAAGAATATGTTTTTCCATATTTTCCAGTATTCAATTCTTCGTATTCAACTTCAGTAACAGTTAAACTCAAATCTGATCAGGAAAAAGGGATGGATGATAACTGAAAGTTGGGAGTTTTAAACTTCTAAGTGAGAAGCATGTTGTACAGCATTCACTGAGCAGTAAGCAATGTGAACTAGACCTTATCATTGTCAGTAAGGTACATCAACATGGATGTTGAACATGGAAACATAATGGGAATGTCTACTCAGTTTCACTAAAGTAAGTTTAATTACTTACTGCTTTAAAATAATCCACAGTTTTGAAGTCTTGAAAACACTCATCTGAAAGAATTAATTTTATTTCCCTGCAAATATTTAACAAATACTACAGCATTTCCTGGTATATGAGCACAACACTAGTTTCTTTTCTTCTCTTTATTTGGGATAGGAGGCACTACAGATGGAATATAATGAATGTCCTATATGTGTATTGATTTGTTGTCAAACATATAATAGAGAAAATTGCACTTAGACCTAAAAGTATAGTAATACTTTCTCAAAGGTGATAGCATAAGACAGAATTTATTACACAAGACAAGATTTCTGCTGTTTGGTATTATACGAGAGTAAAGAGACTGGCAGTGGTCAGTAAAAGATCCAGCTCTGCTGACAATATTTTTACTGTGTGTATGTTCATATGAGAGACAGTGAAAAGAACAGCAGTGTACATTACACTGTCTCTAAAATTATTGTTTCTGTTAAGTGTATCCATCACAGGAAGTATCAGAGCCATGAAGCTAGGTCAACAAACACCTGCTGTAACTTCACTGTGTGTCTATGGAGTGGCATTTAATACAGATTTCACACCTGTTTTCATTGTGATGTCCAATTTTAAGAGAGCTTATGCTGTTTTCTTGAGTAAGATACTGCCCTCCAGTATGTAGATCACAGCATCCAGAACCTGGCAATGCTGAATGGCTCTCAGTAGGAGACGCAAATTCTTCATTGCACTGTCAGATTATGAGACGTGAAACAACATTGCCTATAGTCTGTCCAAGTGTGCTTTTTTGGACTATTTCGTCTTGCACAGGATAGTCTTGTGTTGTAGCAGAATAGGGAAAAGGGAAGATGGAAATCTTAGTATTTTGAAAGAAAAATTTATCATTCTTTTTGGGACATTGAAAAATCAAGATCTTCAAGTGGCTGTTCCGCAGAGTAGACTGGTCATTAATTTTGAGTTTCTCCTCCCGTTCATAGTTTATTTAAAGACATTTCCTATCTTTGGCATTACAACATATCTTCTAGAGTCTTGTGCCTGTATGTGACACCAAAATCTGTCCCTTTACCAGAATTAGTGTTTCTTGAAATACTTAGTTGCATTAATGGCATTAGATTTTTCCATGAATGGTCAGAAAATAACAGCAGTGAATTCTCACTGTAAATTCCCACTCTGAGTTACTTTCCACTTCAAATCACCATCCTTGCAGGTAGTCTGTTTAATGCCAGATACTATCCCTTGCCCTTTAAAGGGCAAGAAATCTGCAATGTAACTTCACTTTTGACTTTTGATTCTGTTATATTAGAGGACTTGTGAAGATTCATGGCAAATGGAGAGAAAGGAAAGTTATATTTATACCTTAACAGGAGTTTTTATAATGCCATTCTGCCTGGCTGGCAGAGCAGAACAGTCTCTCACAGTCTATCTGACTGGCTAATGGTTCAGTTGCAGTACACATCCTTTCTCTTCTGAGTAGCTGTGGGTGGGTGCTGAAAACAAAATGTTATGGTTGCTGGCAGTGAGCAAAGAATGTTTTCAGCTGTAGTGTAACAAAAAGTTTGTCTCACAATTTGGCAGTGAGATTTATTTTGGTACCACATTGCTCTCAGAGGGATATAATTATGGCTCAGGCAAAGGTTTTTCCAGTGATTTATGACCTCCCCAAAATTACTACTTTGCCTGGTATTTTCCTTCATGTTCTTCATCAAAAGTGATAATTTTTAATGGGAAAATTAAAAGGAGATACTTTCAACTTATTTTTGAGCATGATAAAATGAGCTTCTCCTACTATTAAAAGAAAGTTAAACATTTTCTAAGCTGAAGTGCTTTGAAAAACATATATTTTTTCAGTAAGGATACTTTCTTCAAGCTCAATGACTATAATGTCTGTGTTAAACCTTTCATTTAAGGCTACACTCTTCTAATGCATTCTCTTACTGCTTCTCTAAAGAAAAAGAAAAGATATGAAGAAGAAAAGATAAATTGCATGTCATTAGCAAAATACAGCTCTTTTGCACATCGGTTCAGTCACCATACAAATAAAGACCACAAATTCTTCTCATCCCTCTAATGATAGAAGAAATGAGCCATTATGAAAAAAAAATTGCCTTCAGTAAAATCCCACAAAAGATTCTATCAAAAAAATGATAAAAGAACACAAAAAGAGTCAAGTCATAAATTTGGTAGTAACATATGGATGCGCAGAAAAAGAGCAGATCATAACCTGACATTAAAACTGGGGTTTTATTAAGTGTAACCCAAGAGCTAATAAAAAATCTAGAACTCACATATGTCTTCAATTAAATTATAGAAATTTCCAAATCTACTATAGTGATAGAGAAAGCTACAGATGCCTTAGAAAGGCAGTTTCTGAGAGAACCAATTAGTATTAAGTGGATAAGTTCATAACAGACAGGACCAGTCAGAAATTTCAGCATTCTTATATTTCCTGTTAGTTGTGAAAGAAGATAGAAGTATCTGGGGTATGATTTTAAAATGGTAGTTACACACTTTTAGATAATTAAAGGAATATGTAAATAGGTCTGAATGAAAGAGCCTTCATGGAGAAAACGTGTTGAGGAATAAACCTAGCAGCAGAGAGAAAGTGCTAGGAATAGTCCATCTGATCAATAGTTTACTTAATACCCCTGAAAAACTTTTAGAAGCCTGGAACTAGTTCAAATTCTACTTTATCTTTTCTTATTTATTTTAATTTATGTGTTCTTTCATGTTGCTTATATGGGTTTTATTGAATATTTCCAATTTCTGAGTCAAGTATGAAAAACTATTACAAATTATGAGGTACAGAAAATTGTAATAAGCACAACAGGACTCTCAGTGCTGTCAACAGAAAATAGTGTTAATTCTGGTTTCTTGCAGGCAGCATCCTGCTTTTGAAAAAAACTGCCCTGCCGTGTTGCTGTGATATCTTGAGACAATGTGTATTATTTTAATAACAACCATTACATTACCTCCTTTTAGGGGCTAGGGGAAGCAATCAAAGGTATGTGCTTTTTTTTTTCGGCAGTACAAAGGCTACTGTCCCAGTGAAATTCTGATTTTGTCAAGTTCCATGTCAGATTTGCCACTTTGTAAAGCCCACATTAGACGGATTCTTGCTGACAAACCAATCAGGGCTCAACTTCCAGTAAGAACTTCCAGTAAAAGGCGTAAGAGTTTACATGTTCCTTGTTTATGAAGCCAGACAGTACCTTTGTAGTTACATTTACATATTTTCTCCACCTTGTAGGTTATGAGTCTTCCTTTGATTAATTGCTATGCAAACCTCAGAACAATGTCTAAGCATAGCCTGAATATGTCAGTGATAAAAACCCCAGCCTATGTTTTTGAAGTTGCTCCAACTGTTAGTTATTCTTCCTGTTAAAATTCCGTTGACTAATGTCACCTACTTTGAAGCTTTAGGCTTTGGTCCATGCCTAACATCCATATATGTTAAAATTAATCAGGTTTTGTGTTGTGGATGTTGCTTTTCTTTTCAATGAAAGATTGATTTCATGAGAAGACAGATTTTTTTTTGCCATTTTAAGGACTTCAGTGGGCTTTTCTCTCAAATTTTTGTTACTGCGGTATGTGAGAGACACAATATTCATGTCTTTGCAGAAACTTATCCTAAGCAGTTTCTAGTCTTTTCCATGGCTAGTCAAAAGGCTTCACTTTTGATTAGAAAAACAGCAATTGTTTCAATTCTCACTAATTCTCATCCATTACTCTAGAATTGTGGTTGTGCATGCCACTGTTAAAAATAAGCCTATTCTCATATAGACTATTATAAAATACAGTGGTTTAGAATATGAAAAATGTGGTGGTTAAAAAGGTGACGATCAGCAGGTTTTTATGTTTATCTAAATATGGCTAACACCAAATAGCACTAAAAAAAGAAAGAAATTGAATTTTTATTCATGTGTTAATGAAGTGTATTGAAGTTGAATTTAAATATTTTCCAGTTTAAAAATTTCTGTATTATTATGGGTTATTGTAATAGTTTCACAAAAACCATAAATGTATTTAAAAATTTTCAAGTATCAGTCTTAATATTCAATGTCTTAAGAAAACCGAAAGGGTTGTATGTTTCTAAAATATTTATTTTTTTGCATATACAACTTATCAAACAGACATATTTATATTTTATTCCACTAACATTTAAAGACAAATACTGAATTAAATTTGCATTTTTAATTAAGTAGCTATTCCATAATGACAATCTGTGTTAATTTCAGGAGCTGTTTATTTAAAAGAATCATGGAGAAAGATGGTCTGATAAAAAAAATATCTAAATGAAAATATGCAAAGATGTGGTCTTTTTGGGAAGAGTCTTCTGTAGCACAGTTTTTGTTATACCTGATAGCAGGTCAGATGAATATTTGTCAACTTCTAATAAACACACAGTTCTCAAATTTGTGGTTGAATACCCCTATGCTTAGGTTGCTTCCCTGCTGACCGAGGTGAGAAGTGATTTATAAGTGACTGTAATTATTGATACTTCAGGCATTTATCAAATCCTTCATTTCTTGCAGTTTCTCTACAAAACAAGTTGAGTTATAACAAAGGCTAGAATAATTAAATTGTAAGAGTACTTGCAGCTAAAAATCTGGATCAAGACCTTGGTCACTGGTGGAGTGAAAGATTGGGATCACTAGTTTAAATGTGCTAGAAATATTTGGTTTCACATCATACACATAATGGATGATGATGGAAGGGGTTTATGGAGATACTGACTACAAGGCCCAGTTCAAAAAGGCCATCAAGGGCAGGGTTCTCAGGGCTGTATCTAATTCAGTTCAAAATATCTCCAAGGACAGAGACCCCACAACCTCCCTGGGTTTGAGAACATTCAGAGTACAAAAAATAGTGGATTTTTCTAATTTTTAGAAAATGTATTTTAAAGATTTAAATTTACTATCTTATGCTTGTCTGTTTATTGATCTTGTTTGCTCTTTGTTCTCTTAATAATACTGATAAAAATACCTAATCTTGTGAGGTAGAACTGGAAAAGACCTCAGAATGTTACTTTTTGCACCTTCTGAATTCAAAGCAAGATAAATTCTACATGAATAATGCCTCATAGGTATTCATGTAAACAAAAATTTTTTTCAAAAATCCTCTAATCATGAAAATTTTACAATCCTAAATCAAGTGTCCCAGTACTTCACTATTTCACCTTGAAAGACTATTCCTGGTGCTTGAGGTAATCTCACTTAGCCCAGTATTTCTTGTATGTTTTATAGGTCCATGGAGAAATTATGATTCCATTCTGGAAAATATTTTTGTGTATTTTAAGACTTTTGTCCCAATTCTGTGATTCTTCTCTCAACTGTATCAATCCAGTTCTCAGTCATCCTTCCCATGTCATTTTTCCTAAGCCTCTGATCATCCACGATACTCTTCTGTGGGCTTTATTTTCTGAAAGAGTTGTATCCTTCTTGAGGTACTATACAGCGTGCAACTTGGTACTACAGCTGAAGCCATACTGGTAATAATAAATAGAATGTTTTTCTTCACCTGTCCTGCACATTGTTTTACTCTGCTATTCATATGCTATTTATGCATGTGAGTTTAGATTTAATTTAAGATCAGCAGTGAGAAATACTAAAATAAAATACTCAATTGTTGGATGCCTCTTATGCTGTGTAAATGCAATTTGAGGCTTTCCCATCATTGTTATATGGTGTATGAGTTATATACATTTGAATTTAACAAACATAAGGTACTCATATTCATAGGGTACTTGGACTTCAGAAAGTCTGGAGACAAATGATCTCTTGTGGATAGGTTGTGATGGGAGGCTGATTGTGAGTGGACCAGCAAGGCATCTGGCAAAGCTCAGTTAACAGCTCATGCCACACACAAAGATTTGGTTTTTATTTGTTTATTCCTTAGTTTGCTTTGAAGAATAAGAATGACAGGGGAGAGATGGGGGCAGGAACACATCTGCCAGCAAGAGAGGAAGACTTTAATCTAGGATAGGGAATGGCCACCAAAGCCTGAAGAGAGGTGCAGGGGCGCATGGCAGATAGTAAGGAGGTGCCTGGTGACACAGCATAAAGGAGGGTCTCTGGTTTCCAGTCAGTAAACAGCGTTCCTGGAAGCCTATCCCAGACACCTGTGTATCAGTTCACAGCATGGGGATCACAAGGGCAGGAGTCCAGGTGCTGCTGCAGAGCTTCAGTCTCATTGGGATCACAGATATAGCTTGCTTGAATAGAGTGTTGTAAAGAGTGGGCAATGAGTCCTTAGGTAGTACAGATCAGGAGGGCAGAGAGGAGGAGTGGCATTACACACAAAGGCACAAAGGCCAGAAGGCCAAATGCCCAAAGATCTAATTGCTGTTCTGTGGGTAAAGGAGCATCAGAATCAACTAAAATGACTTCATGAGGGGCTTTGACTACAAACCACCTAATAGCAAGAAAGCCTTCTTCAGAAAAATGGAAGAAGCTTTACAGGTGCCGGGCTTGACTCTAGGCAAAAACAGGATATCAAGGCCAAGGCAACCCAGGAGATTCCTGGAGTACTTTTAATACAATTTTTGGATGGATAAACTGACTAGAGAATATGGTCTCCTGGACCTATTCCTCTCAGAAAGTACTGGCTTGGATTGCAAAGTTCGTGGCAGTCTTTGCTTCAGCCACCATGAAATTACACAATCTAATATACTGAGATAATTGAACAAGATTAATAACAGAATTACAAACATGGAACTGAGAAGAGCAGAAGCATGGTTTCCGTCTTAACTGTTTTAACTTGGTACTAAGCAACAGTTCTCTGTGGTGTTATTCATTCTATTTAGTTATGTTTGTGTAATGTAATGGACAGACAAATAGAAGTAAAGCTTTAGATTCAGACTTCTACTCACATTTTTACAATTGAATATTTGTACTAAAAACAAAGCCTCTTTGAAACTCATGCATTTATTACTTTTCAGGTTTTTTCCCCAGCTAGTATTTTCCTGCTTTCTTTGTAGATTTTTTAAAAAAGAAATAATTCATTCCCTATGTGGAAAGAGGATATGAGTTCCAGGTATGAATTTTCTAGTTTCAAATCATATGAGCACTACGTAGTGAAATGTCACTGAGAAGAATGAATGAAGAAGTCAAAAGGTGAAATGTGGAAATGAAGTGCTATAATTCTGAGGAAACCACACACTGTGTTTCCCTTGTTTATGAGGCTGCCATACCTTCTAACACTTGTAACCAAACTATGTAAGATAATCAAGTGGTGCTGTGGGTCAGATGTACTCCATTAGAGTTGCATATTGTTCGTTCTGAAACAATTTTTCAATGAAACAATTTTTCTCCACAAACTTTTCATATGGAATGATGTCTGGAAAACCTCACTGAGGATACATTTCTAGAAGCAAGATTTACATACACACAGAAGAAATTTCAGCTTATTCCAGTTTCTGAATAGGTGCTCTATTAGGCAGTGCAAATTAGGAAGCAGAGCACTACCCATTTTGGCAATGTTTTCTGGGATGTTTGTAATTTTCTAAGCTGTACTAATAGAATTTGGATTCCAGAGGTAAGTTATGTGGGGAAATTCTTCTGTGTGACTCCTGATTGAGTTCAGTATGAGATAAACTGGTCATGTCAGTCCATAGGTGGCTCAGTATTCCCCCAGTAGCAGAAATGTAGAATTCTGACAATTACAATGAGAAAACTTGTAGGCCTCTAGGTTTAGGTAGTGAATTTTAAGGGACATATTTTGAACATGAATCTTCATGGTGTCAAATAAATAGGTAAATACCTTTAACCTCTCTAAGAATACAATGTGAAGTGAATAGAGTACTCTTGTACTTGCTCTTGTAATCTAAGAAACAAAAGAGATCTTAGAACAATAAGAGATTAGAAAGAAAAATGTAGTTTTAATGTATCAACTTTTTTATGTTAATATTTTCTTTTTTGAGCCACTTATAAGAATTAGTCTTTTTTCCTTTCTTTTTTTTTCTGAAGTATATGGGATTGGAAAGGCTATAATGTGCTGAGAGAAATTCTGTGGCAAAGAGAAATGAAGTACTGATACCAGTAATCAAGACAAAACTCTGTGCAACTCTAAGGAGCTACAACAAATTGTCAGCTTCAAGTGATTCCTTCCACCCACATACTTATTACTGTCTGTTGTGGCACAGAGGGAAGAAAAAGGATGGGACTAAGTGAACATTTCAGTAAGGTTACACCTGCAGTAAGATGCTGCAACCTTGTGATCCCTGAGCCCTTGCTCGAGTGCATATTTTGTGGTGCACTGCCTTTTTTGGAGTAAATTGCATATTCTTAAGAAAGGAAAAAGAAAATATTAGGCCTTTGACAGAAAGAAATGAGACTAGTATTAATTATTTTTTTTCTGAATTATAGGTACCTGCTGCATCGTGCCTTGGAATCCTGATGATCTGAGATGAATTATGGATCTTTTCTGGCACACATTCACATTTCCTTTTAGTGGAAGATCAACATCTGAGAGGAGGGGAGTTTGTATCCCTGTTATCTCATGAAGAAGATAAAATCATATGTGCTAGAGATGAGGAACTGTGCATTATGTTAGGTGGTTTGGCTGCACCTTTTGTCAAGGAAAAGCCTAATGAACTTGAAATTCAGCTTTCCTTCTGCAGGCTAATAGAAAGAAGCTGATGCTGACCTTTCAAGAACACTAAATCCCTTATCCAGGGGCTCAGGTCAGGTCCATCAAACAAGAGAGGTACAAAGTGAATTAACTCAATTGAAGTGTTTTTTATAGTACAGCTAGAAGAGATTTAAGACTCTTTGGTTTAAATATTTAATCTGAAGGAACAGTGAAGTGCAAGATGAATTTGCAATAATCAAAGAAATTACAAGGCTAGCTATTGATGTGAACCTGATAAAAGTGGTTTGTGTAGCTAGTAGAAGTAATACTATGCATTCAGCTGGGAAATACTTGTTAAATCATTATTAAAAGTGCATTAAGATAAAATGGTGGGTCTAAATAGCACACTGTATCCCTTCTGCTAGCCCGGATGGGAGTTGTGTTGGGATGACTTGACCCTGTCTGGTTGCCAGATGCCTTCCAAAGCTTGCAGCACTCCCCTCCCCAGCTGGACAGGGGAAAGAAAATATGATGAAAGGTTCACATGTTGATATAAAGAGAGATTATTCCCCTATTACAACCATGGGAAAAACAGACTCAACTTATTGACTTATTGCAAATCATTTTATCTGATACTCATTTATGAGTAGGGTAATTAAAAATCTTAAAACCACCACCTCCTAATCAACCTCATTCCTGATTTTCTGTACCTCTTCCCCACCAGTGGCACAGAGGAGTGGAGCATTGGGCATGTGACCAATTCCTCACATGCTGTCCTTGCAGCTCACTTCTCCTTACAGGGAAGACTCATTCCACTCTTTCCCTACTCCCGTGTGGAGACCATTCCACAGGAGACAGCCTCCACAAACTTCTCAAATATGACTCCTTCCCATGGGCTGCAGTTCTTCACAAACTGCTCCAGTGTGGGTCCCTCCCACTGAATGCTGTCCTTCAGAAATACACTGTTCAAGCCTGGGTACCCCAGGGGGTCACAAGTCCTGCCAGAAAACTTGCTCCAGCATGGACTCCTCTTTCCACAGGTCTACAGGGTTTGCCAGCAAACCTCTTCCAGCATGGGCTCCTGTCTTCAGGGGTCCACAGATCCTGCCAAGATCCTCCTGACTCCTGTTTTCCATGGGGTCACAACCTCCTTCAAAGAGATCCACTGCTCTGGCAGTGGGTCCTCATGGGCTGTACGTGAATCTCTGCTCCACTATCATCCTCCATGGCCTGTAGGGACACAGCTGTCTCCCCCCATGGCCTTCACCACAGGCTGCAGAGGAATCTCGTATCTGGTGCCTGGTGCATCTCCTGCCCCTCCTTCTCCACTGACCTTGGTGTTTCAGAACTGCTCCTTTTGCATATGCTCACTCTCCCCTTGGGCTGCAGTTGCTGCTGCACGGTTTTTTCCTACCTTTCTTACCTATGTTATCCCGTAGGTGCTTCTGCTGTCACTGATGGGCCTTGGGCAGCAGCAGGTCCATTTTGAAGCTGGCTGTCACAGTCTTCATTGGCTGTCCTTGTAGCTTCATTCTCCACCCTTTCCAACCCCATAGAAGCCCCCCAAATCCAGTACAAGGGTATACAAATAGCAGCTTCATGATCCCAAACATCGTATCATTGCAGCACTACCTTACAACTTGTTATACATGGATGATTGCTACCAGCTTTGAAATATCTTTATATTGGTTGAGCAACAAGCACATACTCACAAGCAGTTATGCCTATAATATGATTAGTATCTTGAGACAACCTCAAACGTGACATTATAATACCCAAAACAGTAAATTTTTGGCTCCAAACATGGATTTTCTTTTGATATTTCCAAGTGACATCCAGAATTACAAAAATATTTGGATTTAAAGACTTGTGACACCAACATCCACAGCATTATTGTCTGGAAGTTGAGAAAGTATATCTGGATGAATGAACAGCTAGATGGATTGAAAATTGTCTGGACAATTGTGGACAATGGCTTGATATCTGATTGGCAGCCAGAAAGTGTCAAGGAGAATATATTGGAACCAATACTGAGACTAGCTTTTGACCATTGACGCGGATGATGAGATAAAATACATGCTTAACATATACCAGCTGGGAGTGGCCTAAATATCTAATGATAGAGCTATAGTCCTTAAGTTTGGATTAACAGAAATCTCATAAAATTCCAAGAAAAGAAGTGCAGAGTTCTGTATCTGGTGTAGGTATAGGCTGTATATAATAGCCCAAATCAGTTTCACAACGAATGCCAAGTAAGTTGAATTTAAGCCACACGTGTATTCGCAGTCCAAATAAGTCTCAAGTTGCACACTGAGCTATGTTAGGAAGCATGTTGCCAATGAACTGAGAGAAATTGCTGTATCTTTGCAGCTGGTGAGACTGGACCTTCTGGAATACTCTACCTGTTTCTGGATGCCCTGTTCAAACCAGATGCAGGGAAATGAAGAAAGGTCCAGCAGAGTGCAGCAAGGATGCAGAGTGTGCTAGAATACAATGATTTATGAATGGAAATGGAGGGACTAGAGTTTGTTCAGCTCGAATAGGAAGACAAGAAGCAGCTTCCAACCCCATGAAGGGAAGTTTGAAAGATGAAGCCAAATTCTTCTTCATGGGAGCAGCTTAAGTAACAAGGAAAAATGACCACAGCATGGGAGATTCAGGTTATGCATGAGGAATAATTTTTTCACCCTAATGACACACTAGAACAGCTTGCCATGGGGAGTTTGTGGAATCTCTGTCCTGACAGATTTTCCAAACCTGACTGTAGGCATGCCATTATTCTGTTATTTGGTGCCAATAATTCAACAGATAAAAATTTAAAAAATTATTGTTAAGATACTTCTGAACTCCATGGCTTCTCTTTTTAAAATATAATAACTAATGGAACCTCAGAATGAAACAGTAACTTAGACAAAATGACAAAAGCCAAGAATCTGAAGATAAAAGGCATGGTTAGAATTTCTTGTCTCTTATTTCTATTTTCCAAATTACAGGTCTTGTTTTACTGTGCTAATGACAGAATTATTTTATGTTGAGCCATTATTGATGCATTAGAGAACACATAGAAAATCATGCAACACAGCTTATTTTTTATTTTGTGAACCACATAAAGTCATACATCCATAGTTAAAATTTAGTTTTAGATATCCACACAGAGTAAGTTTCCTTCCTCAGGTAGCATTAGTTTATTCCATAATTCATGAGTTCCAAGACCATTAATTGAATGTAGTTTTACATTAATTTTTAAAAATTAATAACTTCAACAGTTTTTATGAAGTAACTGTGATGCTGAATCACTAAGTTTTGAGTCCTTGTTTCAAACTGATCTTACTCATAAAATATAGACATGGCAAGTCATATGCACAAATCTCAATGTTTGTAATTTTCAACAACTTGAAATAATGCCAACAACTGCAACATCAACCGTCTTTAAACTACTCTGATATTTACAACAACAACAGCAAGAACTTGCAGTAAAGTATTGGTTAACAGAGAAACAGTCTCAGGAAGTACAAAAACCAATCTGTGGAGCCATGAGAAATCAAAAGACAGGCTTTCTTTTACTTATAGAAAGTTAAAATAAACTATTCAAAGTTTATTCTTCAGAAATCTGTCAGCTGGAAAACTCGTTTTATCAGATGTGCTAAGTGATACACAAAACCTAAACACTCTTACAACCTATGCTGTGATCACCATTGTTATACACTTTATGTGACTTCACTCTACTCTGCTGGATTGAGCCTACAATGCTTTGTCTATGTCATATTTTAAAAAATGCTTTCTTACAATTTTCCTCTCTGAAGTAACTCCAAACACAGATATTTTTATAAGGCTAATTAATATCTGTGGAAAGAATACCTTGGAAAGATTTCTAAGATTGGACAGGGATTTCAGTGCTGATTCACTGCTTTTGAAAATGAGAGATTTCTTATTATTGCTTAATTTTTTATACTTAGATGTAATATCTGTGTTGGGTTCTTTTCCTGAATATCTAGGTTTTTTTGGCATTTTAAAAGCACAAACATTCCCATCCCTTTGAAATTCTATGAACTTTTGAAGTGAAATGAAGTTTATTTAGATTACTTATAGAATACCAGTAGTATATTTTTGCAACCAAGAATAATATAGGTGCATAAAAATACCCTGTTAAATATTTACTGATGATGAGAACGTTTGATATTTTAGTGAGACAAGGCCTAAACAAAAGAAAAAAAGATAAATTAGTTGTCCTTGGAATTGATTTTTGCTTTAGATATAAATGGGTATGAGGCTTATTTTAATCTTCAAGCTTGGTTGAAACTCTATTATGGATAGAAGACAAAATGCATCCAGCAGTCATTACTATAGTGTCTGAAAAGAGACAATTCTACAGTGCCAGAGCCAGAGCCAGGGAAAAGAGGAAATCTGTCTGCTGCAGAAAACCTCTTTCTGACCTCCTATTGCATGACATCTCTTAGGTATCCTGAGGGCCTTGCTCTAAAGAGAAAAAAGTGATGACTCCTTTTCATTTACTTGCATCTTATTTTTTTTTCCTACCCAAAATTTTGTGCCACACAAATATTTCTCTTTTGATGGAGTCAATAAATTATGGTGAGTCATGTCTTAAAATGTGCTGTTTTACCAGAAAACATTCACGAGGAGGAATAACTTTCTGGCTCAATTGCTGGCCTCATTTGTCAGAGTTAAAGGCTGATATGTCTGGCAAACCTTCTATTTGCAAACCACTTGCAAGTGGAGAGAAGAAATATGTTGTATTTCTGTGAAGAATCCTTGAACAGTTTACAGGCTGAGTGGTGTTGTCTAAGGTCCAGAACTTGCAAACATTTTATGCATGCTTATGTAGATACACACACACACATACACACTCTTACGTGTATCTTATGCCCAACTAAATTTGTTGTGCATCAGATTATGTACATAAGTCCTCATAGGACCAATTTTGAAAGAATGGACAACTGTGCATATCAATATTAGTCCTGTGGCACATCAGAACTGAAGAATTTTGAGTTTTAAGGTGTATAAAACAAATGAATATGTTTTAAGAATATGTACCCAAATGCAGAATTCAAAAGTGTTGAAAAAGCTATCAGCAATATAGATGGCTATATACCGAACATGTTGTGAAATAAAAACATGTAAATGTTGTCAAACAATCATGAGATCCCATTTGGCTGGCTACAAATGCAGTTTTAGAAAGCAAAACAGAAAAACATGTTCCTTCACATCATCTGCTCCTTTTTATGACTGTTCAAGATATTTGTGAATCCAGAATTATTATACTTGGAATGTTCACATACAAATTTTTGAACAAGTATTGACTTTTTGCTCAAAGAATAGATTGCTATCAGAATCTGCATTGCATTGGGTATGTTAGGTTTCATTAAATGTGGGTGTTAAGTCCCTGAGACCATAAAACCTTGAATTTCAGTTTTACATTTTTATTTCCACTGACTGATAACTGATTTGAAGATTTTTGCCCTCTCTATATATACAGTATCATAGAATCCTAGAATGATTTAGTTTGGAAAGGATGGTAAATATCACTTAATTCCAACTCCCCTGCCATGGGCAGGGACACCTTCCACTAGACCAGATTCCTCAAAGCTCTGCCCTTCCTGGTCTTCAACACTGCCAGGGGTGGGTTTAAACTATTTAATAGCATATTGATCCCAAGAATATGGTATAAAATTACAGCAGAATAATTTCATCACAGTTCAAGTTTATGGAAGGATTTATAAAGTAGTTTAAAGTACTTGTGTGACCTACCATAGCAAACATGACAAAAGCATTTTTATCTAAAGTGCAAATGTAGTTCTGAGGTACTGTCCTGGGCTCAACTGGGATACAGGTAATTCTATTCTCAGCAGCTTGGTACCATATTGTACTTCAAATTCAGTATGAGAATAATGTTGGTAACACCCTGATGTTTTAGTTAGATATTATTAAACAGTTCTTATCAGAGTTAAGGACTTTTTGGTGCCCCATGCTCTCCCAGTGAGCAGGTGCACAAGAAGCTGGGAAGGACCATAATCAGAACAATTGACCTGAACTGGCCAAAAGGATATTCCACACCACAGAACATCCTGTTCAGTATATAAATTGGGGACAATAGGCTGGAAGGGACCAGTTGTTGCTTGAGAACAGGCTGGGTATTGGTCAACATGTGGTGAGTAACTGCACTTTTCATCACTTGTTTGTCTTGGGCATCATTCCACTACCTCTCTACAACTACTACTTTTACTATTATAATTAGTGTTATTATTATAAATTCAATTATTAAACTATTCTTATCTCAGCCTTCAGGTTACTTTTTCTAATTTTCCTCTCTATCCCTCCAGAGGGCAGTGGGGAGGGGAGGAGGGAGGTGGTGGCATGTGGCACATAGTTATCAGCTGGAGTTAAACTATTGAAGGTGCAAATTAGACATCTCTGACATTAATAGTGCATTTATTCCCTGTGACTTAGCAACAGGAATAATTCCTCAAAATGTCTTTGTTTATCCTTACACTATGTTTTAGATAAGCTAATAAAATTTTGTTTCTTTTCCCCTCATGCATAGCCAGGGGAGTCCTGTGTAATTTTTCGGCTAGGATTTGCTGTTTAACTTTTGGCTAAGGCCTTGCTTTATTGTGCAAGTCATGAGTCATATTTGCATATTTGCTCAACTCCATTACACAGAAGTGACAGAAATACAAAAAATCCCCAAAACAAACAAAAACTCCCAACACCAAATATAATTCTATTTGTGAAATGATATGGTTATACCCTCTCAGTTCAGAAAAAAACAAGAGTAATTTGTCATTGTATGAAGGCATATTTATGAGGATATGCAGTACACTGTCATTTTAAGATTAAAATCCTTCATTTTACTAACTGGAAAATATAGAAAATGTAGTAGTGATTGCTGCAGCAGCTTTTCTAGACTGTTGGTTCAGAATTTTTTCCAGGGTTCTTATGTGAAATTCTACGTAGTAATTATGAAATCCAGACAACAAGAAAGTGGATAGCTAGAAGAATCTTTTCAGATCTATTATTTATGACTTACTCATGACATTTTACAATGAGTTTTAGAGAAAAAAGTTTGAGATCAGGTCCTTGCTACTTAAAATTAGAGAATGTCCATACAGCTATTACTACTAGTACATGATTATGGATAACTGAACAGAAAATAGCTTTACTGTATCTTCATGTTGCAAGAATCAAATGCCCTTAATTTTAGTTTTCTTGTTATGTATTTCATAAGACTATGATTCTTTTCAGGTACACAACCTCTGATGTGTAAAGTGTTCATTTTTGATGTATTCACTAGCAATATGAAGTCAAGATTCAATAGAAAATAAAATAAATTTTGAAAAGGCAGGCAAAATGTTTGACTGTATCTGAAGAAGAAGGAGGTGTTAGCTCTCATGGACAGACATCTCCTAAAAAAATTATGTTCTGAAGGTCTGGTACAAAAATAATTGTGTAGTTTGGCAACCGAGCATTTCAAGAACAAAAAATTCAAAGCATACCAATGTATTATTATCAATTTTACCTATTTCTGTCATTTGTTAGAGCATCCTGTCTCTATTATAATCTTCAACAAAATATGGCATGGGATAAATGGTCACCAGCTTTTAAATTAGTTGTAGAACACACACTTGTGTGGGTCCCTAGTCCATACCTGATGATGATCTCACCAGACCTCAGTCAGTCTAATCTAGTTTTCTGAGTTCCCTCAATACCTAATGGAGGGAGAGACAGGTATATCTAGGGTGGAATCACTACATCCGGGGACAAGGGTCTACAAGAAACAAGAGGAATCACATCACAGTTGTCCCTGCCTTGCCTTAGTTAACAGTAAAGAAAACTTACACAACCAGTATAAATGCAAATGTATATGTCAGTATTAGGCAAGACAAACTCACTTGTGGTACAAAGCTAATATAAAGATTATTGTTCAGAACATGATCTGCTGAATCCAGATCTTTATGTCTTAAGCAAAAACATGAATTGATTTTCAGACGAACAGAGGTAATGAATTTGCCTGTTTGGTTCATATTTGTCCAGAGCAACCGTTTCTTTCACTCCAAAGCAGAGAGAAGCAATCTTACGTGTTATTTTTCTTTTAAATAGAAACTTGTCCTTCCAAGTTCAGGATGTTTAGTCTCCTTGTAAAAGGAAAGATCCACCAATCACAAGGAGCCACAGAATCGATTAGGTTGGAAAAGACCTCCAAGATAATTGAGTCCACCCAATGACCAAACACCACTCTGTCAACCAGACCATGGCCCTCCATGCCACATGCCATCTTTCCTTAAATACTCCTAAGATGATGATTCCACCACCTCCCAAGGCAGCCCATTCCAATATCTAAACCCTCCTTGTGAATAGATTCTTCTCAATGCCTAACCGAAATCTCCCAGCTGGAACTAAAATAATATCTCAACATGCAATGAGAAATAAAGATTTTAATTTTTGGTGTCAAAAGGGCATGTAGGCATTTAAAAAATTAATTATTCACTTAGGGTAAAGAAGCAACACACTGATTTAGAAGGTCAAAGCAATTCAGTTCTTTTCAGGCATACCCATATTTAAAATCTGCTTTGGATATGAAAATATTTGAGAAGTTTTTTGATTCTTCAAAGTATTTTCCTTTGGATTTTTGTGGGCAGATTGAACTTTTCTTACATTCCTTCAGATTTTCCAAATATTTTGGAGCAATCTGCAACAGTGCCCTGCCATACTCACAGTGAAGAGTTTCTCCGTATGTCTCTAATCTAAACCTAGTCTCTTTCAATTTAAAGCCATTACCTTTTGTTCTATCACTGTGTGACATTGCAAAAAAGTCTTTCTCCAGCTCTCTTGTAGGTTCTGGAAGACTGCAAGGTCTTCTGGATCCTCCTTTTCTCCAAAAATCCCATTTTACTTGTTAGAATTTTCTTTAGGGGACTTCTTAGTCATACAGCATTACTATGTTTCTAGTTTTTCATTGATTCTTGATGACCTTAGAGCTTTTAGGGAGACGCAACCGATCTCATAGACAGCATCACAAATCACAGAAGAAAAATAAGGTATTTTTTTAATGAATATCTGGAGGAAGAATCCCAGGTTCTGAATTTTACTTCCTATGCACTCCTCACAGCTCATCAACAGCAGTAGGAGTTCTGTCTAATACTTGAGAACAGAATATTTCTAAATGTCACACTGGGCATAACAATACTTCATACCATACAGCAAAATTATCATGGAAGAGTAAATCTTCAGGAACATAATAAGAAAATAAAACTAAAAAAGTCAGTTTTTATTTTAGACTTGTAAGTGCACAAGACTGACTTTGGATCATGTGAAACTTGTACTATATTTTACTTTTTCAATATCTGTATATACGGAGTCAAAAAACTAATGACATACCAATTTGAGAGACTTTTTTCAGTAGAATTAAATTATCATTGTTATTTTTCAGTGAGAAAGTCAACTGAAACAATAACAGATTTCACAGGAAATATTCATGGATATTGTGCTTCCCAGAATGAGTAAAATGTCTTTCTCAGATTAAATATAGGATTTTGTATGTTGTACAATCATCTGCACGGTATAAGCACCCTGGGCTTCCAAAGAGGAGAAGACCTCTCATTTAACAAAATCTTCACTTTAGTTTATTTTATATAGACTGTGGAGAAAAGCTTGAGAATGCTTTTTATTACTTCCCATTTAAGCTGGAAGGAGCTGATGGTCACTTTTACTTACTGCCAGGAATGGCTGTCAATTAATGCTCCCCATCTCTCTCGATCTTAACTTACTTTACCACAATTTGTTGACAGTTTTCTTTCCTCTACAATACATGAATTTTTTGGAGAATACTAAAGTCACTGAAACAGCATAAACACAGCCCTTATTATGAACAAGAAGTGGAGGAAATTGAGATGAAGTTTTATTGCTTTATGTTTGTGTAACAAAACATGAAGTAAACACTTTTTTTTCTTCCAGACCTGTCATAAGTCACTGAGGTTACTTGTGTAACTAATATGATAGTACACAGTTATACAAGGAAAGCAAATATGTAGAGGCTCAACGGGTTTTTTATCTCCAAAACTGAGGCTGCAGTGTTTGTTTATGAACATAGATTGATAGGTATTTGTTGGCAAGTGGAAGTAAATCCAGCTGGTGGCTGGTCACTTGTGGGGTTCCCAAGGGCTCAGTACAGGTACCAGTCCTTTTTAACAACTATATCAATGATATGGGTGAGGGGATTGAGTGCAGACTTAATCAATTCACAGGTGACACCAAGCTGGGTGGGAGTGCTGCTCTGCTGGAGGGCAGGAAGGCTCTGCAGAGGGGTCTGGACAGGCTGGATCATGGGCTGAGCCCAGTGGTGTGAGGTTCAACAAGGCCCAGTGCTGGGTCCTGCCCTTGGGTCACAGCAACTCCAGGCAGCTCCACAGGCTGGGGCAGAGTGGCTGGAAAGGACCTGGGGGTGCTGGTGACAGCAGCTGGACATGAGCCAGGCTGTGCCCAGGTGGCCAAGAAGGCCAATGGCATCCTGGCCTGGATCAGCAATGGTGTGGCCAGCAGGGCCAGGGCAGGGATTGTCCCTCTGTATTGGGCATTGGTGAGGCCACACCTGGAATCCTGTGTTTGGTTTTGGGAGCCTCACTTTAAAGTTTTGGGATCCTCATAGGGAATCTTGGTTTGTGTAGTCTTGAGAAAAGAAGGGTCAAGAGCAGACCTTATCACTCTCTACAACTACCTGAAAGGAGGTTGTAGCAAGGTGGGTGTCAGTCTCTGGTGCCTTGTTTCAAGTAAAAGATGAGAAGAAACACTCCTAAGTTGCATTAAGGGAGGTTCAGACTAGATGTTGGAAAAAAAATGTTCCCTGAAAGAGTAGTTAGAATAAGCACTGGAATAAGTTGCTTAGGTAGGTGGTCGAGTTGCCATCTCTGTGAATGTTCAAAAGATATCTGGTTGTGACACTTGGGGTCATGGTTCAGGGGGATTGTAATGGTGCTGGGTTGATGGCTGGACTAGATGAAGTTCTTTTCCAACCTTCAGGATCCTGTGATTTTGTTTAATGGAAAACTTCAGAGCAGCCTGGGTCTAGTAGCTGCCCTTCTAATTTGGTTGATTCTTAATGATGATGTGGAAAAATGGTGCAAAAAGAGATGGTGCAAACCAAACAATATGCCACTAAATTATTAGGTGAAATTTATTAGGTGGGTGAAAGGTGATGTCAGGAAGACTGTCTCGTTCATATTCACACACAGGCACATATCATCAAATCAGACCTTCCCCAGTTCCCACTCCAACTAGGTGGTGCAGCTGAGCTTCAGAGAATGTGACCCTCTCTCTGACCAGTCTTAGCATGGGCAACAGCTTAGCTTCTCTGCGTTACCATTTCTCTATCTGGGCATACTTTTCCTATGAGGCGTTGGATATCTGCTAGAGACCACTGTTAAGACAGTCCCTGATGATTTTTCTACATACCTTTGCATATACTTCACCTACTGTTTGCTGCTCATTACACTTAGCTCCTGCTTGCTGGGGCTTGTTATTTGTTCTCACTTCATACTTCACTCAAAACAAGGCCATGGCACAACCTTGTCATAAGAGAAAGACAAAAGTAGTCCATAAGAAACTGGTGTTCATCACAATAAAGTCATACCACAAATTTGATGGATGTGTAAAGATCAATTCCAGAACTCCAGTCCTCACATCCTTCCTTCAGATATCTGTAAAGCAAATTTCATGCTACATGGATAGAAGATGAATATGCTGTCCTTCATGCTGTTTCATAAATAGCATCATCTTTCTTAGAATTCTCAAAACAATACAGTGCATTCAGGAAGTCTGCCCATAGCACATCATACATATCAGTAAACTTGCCTGCGATATATTGCCACCAGAGCAGAAAATGCATAATGAACAATTAGCTGTTACTCTTCAAATAGTTTTTCTGCTGTCTTCATTAAGCAAACATTGTATCTTACTTTTCTGTTGGTTCTGTAAGCTGGCTGACTTGTTTCCTTAATATGAATTGGTTCTTTGAAATAATTGACAGTAAATTTGAATCCTTGAGGAAATATCAGAATGATTTTCCACTTTAGAATATTCTCCTGTGAACTCTACCAAAGAATGAATGGTATCCCCAGTAGAAATACCATTCTATATAGCCCAGAAATAGATCATGGATGTAAGTACTAGAAATACATCATGGATCTAACTACTTTATATTATTACTGTTTATCCCTTCCGCAATGAATATACAAACAAGCTAGGTATTCTTTGTACCATTACAACTGCGTGACCTTTTTCCCTCTTATCTGTAGAAAGACTAAAATGGACCTTTATGAGCTGAATGTTAATTCTCCAAATAGTCAGTTGCAGTAAGACATCTACCTCTTCAGGTACAAGTTGATCCTCTCTAATGTCCCAATAGCAGCCTGTTATCATATGAAAAGTAATAACAAGAAAAAGATGCAATGCAAAGTTTTAGACATTTCTATGGCTTTTGAAAGTTGACATGAATGAATACAATGTGGTATTTTCCCCCAAATCCCCTATTACAAGATGTATATGCATTTAACACAAAATATATATTTACAGCTTATATCAGCAGTAGGGTTTGCATCACTTTTTAGTTCATCCTTTGATATTTGACTTGAATGAACATACATTGTATTTGTACACCGCAACAGGCCTGCTCAAATATGATGTTATCTGAATTTGTTGTGCGGGGGACATAATAATTTACCTGATTGCCAGATATTATTTTCGTTCTTACCTAAATATTTTTGGAGTACTGAGAATTCTTTTGAAGTAGATAAATAGTGCCTTGCAATTGCAATATACAAAAGATGTGTAAGAATTATCACTATTTAAAATTTTTGATCCGTTTGAAATAGTCTAGTTTTATGTGCTATTTTGTGCTTAGGTTTCTATTGCAGTCAGCTTTTTGTTGGAGTCTGCCGCTATCCCATGTAGCACAGAATCCTAAGGTGGCAAGGTTTGTCGTAATATGTCATGGGATGAAACAAGGCTCTGGAGCATATTTTTCTCTTCTGTTCCCAGCTTAGACTGCTACACCAGCAGCCATAATGAATAGTGTGTCAGAGATGCTTTTTCCTCAAATTTAGTCTCTAGTGGATAATTGTCAGTAGGCCTGGATGCAATTACACAGAAAAAACACTGTGAGTACACAGCTTGCCTGTTCCTTATAACAAAAAGTACTTCAGTAGAGCCCCCACCCCCAACTTTTTTTAAGATCATAAATTTATGTTTTATGATACTGTATTCTGGCTTTTGTATTCTGGTGCATTTAATGCGCTGTGAACAAAGAGCATTTGGAAAAGCTATCCATGTCCTTTCATTGCTCCTTTTTAATGGATGTTCCTTTCTACCATGTTTCTTAGCAATACTTAGCAATCATGCATGTTTTTTGCTTTATCTAGAAACAGTGAGAAAAGCTGACTAATCAGTAGAACGTAATGAACTTAATTTGAATATAATGAACTTCTTAAATAGAGTTTTTAAAGATGCCTTGTAAAACTGTCTGACTTTTTCACTAAGGTTTTAATTTTCTGATTTTGCATTTTGTGGAAATGTTTCTGTACATTTTCCATTACTACTTCATCAAATATGCATTTATGTTAACTTGTTTAATGAAGTAAAGGAATTGGGATAATTAATGTGTTTATTCTTTTGCTAACTCAAGTCTATGCAATGGCAGAATTGTCTTCCTGTTACAAGTACTTAATCTAGCATGTGTTTTATTGTATGCTTTTTCTTTGGACATACTTCCATGTGAAAATGGATTGCAATTAGATACTATCATTCAAAGAATGAATATATTTTTAACACCATTTCACAGCAAGGTCCTATATCTTCATTATGTTTGCTCTCTGGACTGTTTCCTTTATATTTTAAAATTTTGTTTATGACATGAATTTTCATATACTTATGACTATATTTAAAAAATGTTCTTCAAGCATGCAACAAAGGAAAGTTTATATGACTAATTGAACTTGAATATATTTTTAAATACCAGATAATCAGAATCCCTCTTTCAAAGGAAATTGTGTTTTCTGAGGGATCTCTTTTAATTCATATTGAAAAGGAAATATCAGTAGGAACTTTGTAAGTATCACATATAATTTTGAGGATTTCAGATAACAATGATGACAACAATAAGAAGAAATGGTCTGTCAGATTCTTCACAGACTGGAGAGGTCACTATTGTCAGGACTTATGGGGACATTGGACCCTATTACAGGACTAGGGTGGAAGAAAATTTTTGAAAGAACTGACCAGGCAACTGATAAGAATATCAATCTATCTGACAGAATGCCTTCAACTTACAGACAGGAGACCTTCTGTGTTAGGTCTGATTCTGCTTCATGTAACCATAGATGGATGTAGGAGGCGGGGGAAGAGATTCTGGAAGAAGACAAGGAAAGTTTAAAAAATGTAATTAAGATCAAAAATACACTTCTATGACTTTTTATTCTCTTTAGCTATGTTTTTTGTTTTGGATTTTTTTTTGTGGTTTTGTCTTGGTTTTGTTTTTGTTTTGCCTAGGCATTTTTGATTTCTTGGGGGAACACCTGCAGAAATACCTTTCCAAAGATGAAAAGACCAGGATGTCTATTCAAATACCACTTTTTGTGAATCAGGGTGATTAAACACTAGAGTGGTCCAAGAATTTTTGAGCTATGGGGCTGCTCTGAGCTGATCAACTATAGAATGTACTTAAAACCAACTTTTTTCAAACTCATTTGTGGTTTTTCTTTTTGCCATGACAGCATCTTCAGATATCCCCAAGCAAATTAACCTTGACTGGATAACTACGTAAGGTCAGTTGACAAGAGCTGGGTGGTCAGAGCTATTTTGTTTTCTTAAAAAAAAGGCTTGTGAGATGGTTCTGTAATCTGAAATACAGGAGTTCTAGCTTATGATTGTTATCAGAAATGGAATAAATGTGAACAAGCTCTGCAATGGAGGGATGTTCCCCATAGTTCTTCGGCTTCAGAGATGTACAATTAACTGTCATGGTAGAGTTTCATGCTGCTCGTGTGCAGAAAGATAGGTCTGATTCACGGAAGCCTAATTGTGTGGGAAGAAGAACGCAGTAATCCTCAAGGCTTTCTCTCCCATCTTTCTAAAGAACACATCTCTAAATGGCAATGTTATCTGGTGCTCAGAGGTGATTTTGGTCTGAGGAGATGTACCATGGATTGCCTTCATGAAGAGCTGTGAGATAGGGCAAAAATTGAATACCACAAACACACCAAGAAACATTTCAATGAAGAAAGTTTTGCTGTAGTCTTACTGTTATGAGCTGAAAAATCCAGTGCAATTACTTTGCTTTTGTTTTAAATATTATAGACATAAAAATTACAAGATTTGCCTCGAACCAGCAATATCAAGAAAGTAAACTTTGCCTTTTCAACTCTTGCCTCTTAATGTAATACACAGGTTTTCATTTTGATTTCATGTGCTAGCAATAACACCTATAGCAGTACTCTACAAGTTTCCATATTTGGTTTTAAAACTCTTCAAAGAATATCAGTGAAATTTTGCTTGAGATAAAATTAACAATAAATTACTTTTCCTTCACTTGAGATAATGAAGGAATTTTTCTTGCTGAAAATGATAGCTCTGTATGAAGCAATGAAAAAAATCTACTATTTTTAGTATCTTTAAAATCAATATTACTCCCCTTTTGCATTCTGAATATTCATATAAATTTGAATGAGATATTAATCTTGCATATTTTCCTGGAAGCTAATGGTACCTCTGTCTTGCTCATGTTTTTGTGACTGATCCTGAGTTTTGTAAATTACCTTCCCCTATAATTTTCAAAATGTCAAAATAAACGCCAGCAAAACAGTAATTTTAAAATCTGTTTGACATTTTAAATATGGTCCTAAACTGTAGTTTATAATGAAGCTGTCTGTATCGGAGACAAGACTTGGAGATAAGTTTTTTATGTTGAACTGTAGCTCTAAACAATATCTGCTGGACTTATGACACCAGTTGGCCTCCTAAATGACATCTATTCCTGATGAACTCTAACTGATCTCTGCTTTTGCATACTGGGTGATAGGAGTTGGTGATACATACCCCTGCAGAGAGGATGTTGTACATTTATAGTGCACTGAACTGTCTGAAATAGGGAACAGGATGTGTTGCTAAGGATACAAGAAAGAGCAGAACTCTGCAGCCACTGCTGTGCTGGAAAATTACCCTTATCATTGTTAAAGGAAAACAAGAATAATTAATTTTGCTACACAGTTTCAGGTTGCCATCCAACTATTCATTGAGAAAGATACTGATTTGGCATTTTTTATATTAAATTCTTTGTGATGACTAACCGTCTAGATAGATAGCCAAAAAGCCAGAAAAGATGCATAATCAAGTCTGAAAAAACATCATTAAAAATATAATTTTTATTACATTGATATTAATAATTAGAATAAATCTTATAAAAATTGTTTCTGCCCTCAAAAAGTAGCTTTTCCAGTTTTTGCAATTTGAAAAGCTGGATATTTAGCAGCCAAAAAATTCCAGTAGCCCTAGTTAATCTATTCTGGTTCTCCTTTACAGTAAAAGAAATCAGAAGTTAAATTCTAACTATGAATATGTTTCTCATGACTGCCATTTTTTCTTTTTTTCTTTTTTCTTTTTTTTTTTTTAAAGAAATGGACAGTCTAAATCAAATTGGATTCAACAATGATGGAAGAAGAAATGACTGTACAATAACATTTACAAAATCCAGAAACATGCAGGCAACTAAGTGTGTCCAGTGTTAAAATAGGCATAAAAAAGAGTTTAAATGACTTCCACTTCCTTCAGGTTGATCCTGTGGCTGAAAGGAAGACCAGAAACAAACAAAAAATTACGAAATATTCTCATAGTCATAATAAGTTAATAGCCCTATCTTTATGTTAGTAAAGGAATAAGCAATCATTGGTCTGTACATTCTGTTCTATCAGATTTAAATTTCCAGGCAGGCTTCATAACTGCTTTACATAAAGTTATTAATTTTGCCATTTGAACTTGAAATATTGATTTATGGCCTCTGCTGTGACTCATACTATAAGATATCTGGTGCTTGTGGTATTTTAATTTATATTCTAGTACAGACAGAACATAGACCCTGCCAAACATCAAGCAAGTGAAACCAAAATAACAGAAATGAGGAATCCTGGATCCTAAGTCCCAAAGGGAAATTGGAGAGAAATATTCCTAGATGATTTCAGTATCACAAATACTTTTCACTAATTCTACCAGAGAGAAAGAAGACACTTCCTTACAATTGGGGCAGCCATATTTTCTTCCTGCATATTCTGCTTTTAAATCTCTGCTGCTCCCAGACAGGTGATTGCACTAATGCCCTTGTTTACCAAATCAGTTGGAAGACCTTGCACTTTACAAGTCCATCACTGTTCTGAATGAAATGTTGTTTTTGCTATTCCTCATTTGTTTTTATTTCCATGATAACTTAGTAGTATTTGTGAGAGGTGAAGACTTTGTCTATTAAGAACAAGAAAGATAGTGTTTCTCTGGCAAACAGACCTTAAAAAATTGGACTCTGAACAGTTTTGTTTCCAGTACTGTGCAGCTTAGAGATCAACTCTGAATTTTGCTTTTAAATAAATGTTATACCTTTCATGATTCAATATTTTCCAGGAAGTCTGCCAAGTCTGAGGTTAAAAATTCCATTATACACTAGTTTTCTTGTTGCTATACAACTAGTTAAAGTTGAGCTAACTTTTAATAGGTTTGGAAAGGGAATAACTGAGTTTTTAAAAACGTGACTGTGCTGAAATATTCCTTGGGCTTCCAAGATTCTCTTTTATATAAATTCTAGAAGGGTTTCAGGATCTAAGGAAATTGTTATACTGGATTAATGCTATAATTTTGTTTTTAAGATTGCAAAGCAATCACATAGTTCAAACTGAAAGCCATGAGTATATTAGTTTCACAAAAGCAATAATTTAAATGCTTTTGACTAGTGTGTCTGCGCCTGGCACATGCAAACATGTTTTGTATTTTGAAAGTATAGGGATGCAAGTGAGGGAAGACAATATTCAGAAAGAGACAGAATTAAAAGTTCAGAAAAGTTTGAAGTCTTTTGATCTCAAAGAGATGATTAATTTTTCTATTGTGTTTTGGTGGGCCGTTTGGTGTTTATACACATTCTTATATTGTAATTCTCACTTTTCATTTATTCTTGTATTCTTATTATTTTCTCATGCATTGGGCCACTTCCAAGGGATCCAAACATTTGATAACAAAATTATACTGATATCCTATGTTTCTATAGATATAGAAACAATTCAGACATCTAGAGAAAATCTAAGGAGTTTTTCTGTCTATTTAATGGAGATTGACAGTAACTATTTTAACTTACATGAGTTAATGTAGCAACATTTTATGCAGTAATTTAGGACTTATTTATTTATTTTATAATTCTGTCTTAACAGAATTTGAAGTTGTACAGGTTTAGAACAGAAGATTCAGACTGCAAGATGATTCTGTTTTCTCAGCCTCTTTAGAGTGTGTTCACTGGGTTTCTTTTGGTGTGTTCACCAAAATTATTGGATTGAAAGAAATGGTTCTGTAACTTCACAGAATATTGGTTAAGGGCACAGAGTTTTGCTGTTTGTTTCAAATCTAGTTTTCTTCACATGGGTTAATGCAATTTTGGAGAAAATATATTGCCAACATTAAAACTAATCAAATAAAGATCTAAATGGATGAACATCTCTCTTAGTCTGGCTGTGATTTTGCCCTAGCTCTTTTTCCCAAGTTATGAAGAACAGTGCAGCATTCAAGCTAACCACAAACTGTAGATCTTATTTGCTTTCAGCTGCATTGGCTGTCAATTTCTTCAGTAATTAATATGCAAAGATTGTCAATTGATCAGATTGACCAGTGTCTCTACCCCCTGGTGAATGCTGAGTATCAGCATATTAGTTAGTACATCATGCTAGTTTGATTAATATCTTCTAAATGTTCCCTGGTTTCATTTTCACAGTAAATCCTTTAAATATATATCATTGCATGTCTCTCCACTAGAAGGAACAGACAGTAAAAGGATACTTAGTTTCTAAAAGCTTATCCAGTGTAATGTTTGTTTTAATTATGTTTTTATGTGGAGTGCCTGGGGATGTATGTGTTACAGAGGCTATAAAATAGTGATTGGATTAGAGTGCCAGGAAAGCAATCGAAGTTTCATGCTGCTCTGTCTGGAGTCAAATCAGTGCAGTAAGTGGCTGGGACACTTCAGTTTTGTTATTACCTCTTTAATCTGTATTAGCATTTATGTGAGATACATGACTAAGTTCCTTTATTTCTGGGTGTGTCAATGACCCAGTTGTAATCTCTCACTTGGGACCTAACACAAATCACTGATCTAAAGAAGTCAGTACAACAATGACCCCTTCCTGAAATCTGAACTTGTCTTTAGGAAAAGGATGAAAAGTAATGAATTCAAATTTTTAAAAAGGGTTCTTTTATTACATACTGAAAAGACTCTCCTAACTCTTCAGAGGGAATTATATATGGAAATTATGACTATTCTAAAAAATTAGGCAAGATATCTATGCTGGCTGTTATTATGCAACACTTTAGTTCAGGATGACAGGTATAGTGAACTCCTGATCTCCTAAAAATCCCTCTTTTAGGGATTAATTCATTTAGGGAATGAAAGAAGTATTTTTGGGACAATCTACTAAGAATTGCCGTAATAGCAACCTTCACAGTTTTAGGGTTGAATTGTTGCATTGTGTTACAGAAGCTAAGAGATGCAACTGGAAATCAGAATGAATAAATCACTTCTGTAAGGCAATAAATCAATGTCAGATTCCTCTGCATATTCTTTGGATAGCTTTTCCTCTCTAATTTCACTGAAGGGTACAGAGATTTTCAGGGTCATCAAGATTTCCTTCCAAGAGCAGCACCATCCGGAGTCATGTGTGAGGAATTTCAGTTTCTTACCTCTGCAGTTGAGTCTTCAGATATGCAGAGCCATTACTCCTTACTTACTAAGTCATCAAATATGACTCAATTGACAGGTAACCAGAAAATCCTGATTTCAGAATTTGGAAATGAGAGACAATCATTCTGGCTGATCATCCGATTCACCATGACCATTGTAATTCGCTTCTTAAAAAGATGAAAACCATTTATGAATCATGTTTTTTTTTTTAGCAGCAAAAACCTTCCTGGTATGAGAATGTTTTCACACAGTAAATTTCTTTCAATTTGTACATATTCTCTCAGTGGCTTACTTTAATATCCTTTCCCTCTTAATTTACAGGAGCTGGTTCTTTAGAAGTTCTTCCACAGTTCCTGTGTTAGGTTCTAGTTTTGAAACTGTGTCTCTATTAAGAATAATGGATGACTACATATAAACCAACTAGCATACAGGCATGACTTGGTTTTGCATTTCACAGAATCACAGAATATTAAGGACTGGAAGGGACCTTATAACATATAGTCCCAACTCCCTCTGCCATGGGCAGGGACATCTCCCACTAACCCAGGTTGCTCAAGGCCTTACTCAGCCTGGTCCTGAACACTGCCAGGGTTGGAGCACCCACAGCCTTCCTGGGCAACCACTATTATCACTCTCACAGTTAGGAATTACTTTCTAATATCCAGCCTAAAATGTCCATCTTACTATTTGTACCTATTACTCCTTGTCCTACCATTACAGTTCCTGATGAAGGATCCTTTTCCGGCTTCCCTGTAGGCTCCCTTCAGATACTAGAATGTTGCTCTTAGGTCTCCAGGCAACTTTTCCTCTCCAGTTTGAGCAGCCTGTGTTTGTAGGGGAAGTGCTCAAGCTCTCTGATGGTCCTTTACATGCAGCCCAGGACACAGCTGGCTTTCTGGGCTGCAATCACATGCTGCCAGCTCTTGCTGAGTTTTTCTTCAAACCTTCAAGTCCTTTTCTGCAGGCCTGCTCTCAATCATTCCTCTGCCCAAGCTGTTGGTGTGTCTGGGACTGTCATGACCCAGCTGTAGGACCTTGCACTTCGCTTTGTTGACCCCCATGAGGTTTGCACTGGCCCAGCTCTCAAGCTTGTCCAGGTCCCTCAGGATGCCATCCCTTCCCTCCAGCTGTGTCGACTGCCCCACACAGCCTGGTGCTGTCACTGACCTCGCTGAGGGTGCCCTTGATCCCCCTGTCCATGCCCCTGACAAAGATGTTGAGCAGTATCGGCCCCAGCGCTGACCCCGGAGGGACACCACTCCTCACTGGTCTCCACATGGACCATGAACCCTTGACCACAACTCTTTGTGACTGGCCATCCAGCCAGCCAGTTCTTTATCCATCCAGTGGTCCATCCCTCAAATCCATATGTCTCCAATTTAGAGACAAGGATGTTGTGTGGGACAGTGTCAAACACTTTGTGTAAGTCCAGGAGTGGATGTCAGTAGCTTTGCCCCTGTCCACCAGTGCTGTAGCAAATTTGTCAGGCATGATTTGCCCTTAGTAAAGGCATGTTGGTGGTCACCAAGCACCTCTTTATGCTCCATGTGCCTTGGCATAGTTTCCATGAGAATCTGCTCCGGGATCTTGCTGGACACAGAGGTGAAATTGACTGGCCTGCAGCTCCCTGGGTTTTCCACTTTCTTTTTTAAGATGGAGGTTATAATTGCTTTTTCCCAGCCATCATGATCTTCACCTGACTGCCACAGTTTTTAAAAACTTGTGGATAATGGCTTACCGACTTTGTCTGCCAGCTCCCTCAGGACCTGTAAATGAGCCTCATCAGCTTCCATGGACTTGGTGCATTCAGATTCCTTAGATGGTTTTGAATCTGATTTGTATTAGTAAACATTTTCAAATTGAGAAGGATCTTCAGTATTTGTTATGCATAGTTCACTTCTACATGTATTTTGGCCTTTTTGCAATGCAGAATTAATGAAAAAGGAATACTTTCTCAATAAGAAACTAAATGGAGGTTAAAACCAGAGACTTCCTTCATCTTTAAGGATCATGAAATCAAAGCCTGTTAGTTGTTGCTCTAGTTTCTGGTAGTCAGACCATGTACAAGGGACATTGCTATGAAAGAAAAAAAAATCAGATAGTGGGCTGTGTTTTACCAAGGCAATAAATTTTTCATCTAATACCACCTGCATGAAATATTGTTTCAAAATCAAATTTACTTAAGAAGAACAAGAAAGCAAATATCAGCACAACAGAGAAATGTTGTCACTCCAGCCATTCCACTACAAGCTCAAACCTGTACTATTCTCTCTCTTAAGAGACAAACTTGCTATAATTTTTTAATCAAAAGCAAAATATATCTGTAGAATATAGAATTTATTTACACTTTCATAAAATCTGGGAGTAGCACATATGCCACCAGTTTTGCAGGGGGATGGAAATGAGTTTCTGTTTTAGTTTATCTTCTTTAAGTCATTGTCTCTTTACAGAAGCAAAGGAATTTTTGCAGCTTGAGTACTGTACATTTCATAAGCTAAGTAGGATTATTTCTGTCAAGTATTGCAAAAGACCCAAGTTTCTCCTTATGCATTTCACAGAATCTGTGTTTTGGAATAGTTTTATCTTGGTGTGGGCTTCCCTCGCACATGCTGACTAGTGACTTTCATATATTCTATCCCTATCTGGCTTTCACAGAGGCAATGATATGTTAGCAATGACTCATAATCATTTTTGCCTTTTGTATTTTTACTTTCTCAGTGCAAAGAGAGATATTTTTGGCATTTTTTGCCTACTGATCTAAGCACACTGGGCTTTTTTTTCCCTAATTTCTGTGCATAGCGCATGATATCAGCATATACCTGCCACAAAATGCTGGAAATTTTGTAAAGTCTATGAGACATCCTCTGACATTCTTATTTGTTGAAGATTCTCTTCCATTAGCTCAAAAAATTGTTTTTATTGAAATCATTAGGATAGTTATATCATAGGAATGCCTTCTTCTTAGGCTAAAAATCAATGGTTTTTTTAAACCTGAACATGAGACAGAGGAACAGCATGTCCCATTTTTGCTCAGTTTTTCTCTGTTTCCCCATAATATTGTCTCTATAGATGTACAATTACAGATCTAAACAGTACCACGTGTTAATACCTCCTCCCCAAACTGCTGTTCAGAAGTGTCTATTATGTGTTGGGGATAAACTCTAGTTTGGAGCACAGGAACATCAAGCCATGACCACCTGCCCTAAAGGAAAGATGCATGCCTTTTTTCCTTGCAGGGGAAGTAAGAGCGCTGCTGGGTTAAAGTGGAGACATTTACATGCACCTGTTTTGTGAAGTTCATTGCTTATCTTTAGGAATCCGGTTTCCTGTTTCAGGAAAAGGTGCATTGATTTCCCTTCTATTTCTTTGAGAGGTATTTGATTTTGGAAGGGATGGATGTTTCTGGAAGAATTGACTTTAAATCATGATCCTGTAATACGAGGATAAGGAGGGTGAAGGCAGAGGTCTACATTAGGTACGAAAGCTGAGGAGTGATCAGTGATGCTCATTTTTATATGTCATATTAGCTTATATAAAAGACAACCACACGTATAGCAAATATCTTTGCTTTAAATTAAAATCAGTGTTCTCTGTATACTCAGTGAGTGGTATCTCTGACTACAAGATTTCTGCTTAAACTGCTTTGTAACTACATACTACCAGGTCTGGAAACCACTATTCCAAAAACTTGTCTGATATTTGGTTATAGAAATCACTTCTGAAGGTTAGAAGGCCTTATATCAGTTCAAGGGAAATACACTGAAAATGTGAATATTTTTATAAGCCATTTGAAGTTCTCCCAGTCTGAGGCAAAATACAGTGTTCAGATAACATAGAATATAATTATTTCCATAATTTTAATTTTTTGTAGAAGTGTCTTGTCAAGCATGAATTTTTTGAGGAGGCTATAAGCTAAATTCATAAAAATAAGGACATAGTTGTAACAAATTAATATCTATAAGGGTTAATTCATTATAAAATGGGATCCTGATTAAAAATATTGTTGTTCTTTTGTATTGACAGATCAAATATAGGTGAACATTACAAACTGACTGATAGATCTCAAAAAACATAGCGGGGAGTAATCACTGAAGGTGTTGTATTTCTTTATCACATTTCTATCCGTCACCCGGAATAATCTCATTCTGGGTTAATTTAAAAGCATTGGAAGAGTAAATAGTGGTAATAGTCACCTATATCATTTGACAAAGTAGATCTTTTGAAGCAAAATATGGTATTATATAGGTAGTCACAATGCCATCAATCTAGAGAGGGAATAGCTTAATATCCAACTGTGAAATTTGAGAAAATTCCAAATATCTTTATATGAACTCCTGGGATAACAGTGTGTCATCAAATGCAAATGAAATTTTTCATTATTTAAATACAAGAAGGGCAATGACTCTTTGCCTCTGTATGCATTATTGGACAAACTGATGCTGGAATAGTGTAGTTCTGACCTTCACAGATTAAAAAAGAAGCATCACAGAAATGATTCCTGAGCTGGATGACTTAAATTGAAAGACCTCAAATGTAATATCCTCTGATACACTGAATCAGATGAAGTGACCCAGCCCTAGCTGACCTTAGCTCTCTGAATAGGAATTATAAGCTGTGACTTCTTCCCAGGACTGAAATACAGTGAAGACATGAAGTATTTTCTCTTGCTACTCTCACATTTACTACATTTGATTATACAGCACAGTGAGGAAGGATACATAAGAATTCCAAAGCAAAGCTCTGCTCTTCCTGAAAGCTGATGGAGATTTTAGTACATATGGAAGTCTTACATTCAGATGTAGAAGGTTTTTCCACTTTTGTGTAAGTGGAGGGACAGAGAGGAAATCACACTGAAACAGTGCTGATTTTCAAAATTTCATCCTTAGTTGTGTCTGATAAGATTGTGGATATTTTCTCCATTGTCACTGTAAGCTATGAAAAAATGCAGTAGTATTTATGACTTTTGCACCCTGCCACTTTAAATTTAGGCCTGTTTCTAAGCAAAAGAAATCCTTTTTTTCATATTTTGATTTTCAAATATACTTTTGATTTTGTTCAATTTTACTTCCTTGGTACAAACTGTGATATTTAAATGGTGTTCTCTGGCTGTTGGCCTGTTGAGTCACCCTTACATCATGACAAGATATCATACTGGCCTATAAAGTACAATCTGCAGTCTGTTGTCAGTCACATCAATGAATGCTGTAATTCTAATACAGGTTCTTTAGTCTGGAGTCAACCATGCTTCTTAATCTTTTAGAACAGCTACACAATGAAACCTTCTTAGCCTAATGGATTCAGGCATATCTTTCCTTGGCTGATACCCAGCAATTGATTGTTAGTTTCTTTCTTCTTTGCTTCTCTCTTTAACTGAGAGAAGTGCCTTAGAGCAAAAAAGCCTCATTTCCAACCTCAGGGAAGGCTGCCTTTATCCATACCAAACCAACACCCCAAGCCCTAGGAACTGTACTAGGAACTGTAAGAGGGAATCATCTTTTCCTCATCACTGAAAAGCATCCTTTCCTTGTTTAGCCTGCTATGCCCAAGAAAATTGGGCAAAAATAACTATTTTTGTCAGTCCCCAGTGTGCTTCTGGGGGGGAACCATTAGTAGTGAATCATGATTTTAAAGGGTTAAGATTTTAGCTGAGGGTTAGAACCAATTAATATTGAAGTTAGATACACCAATGATAGGTTAATGATTATTAGATACTTAAGCTAAAGCTAATTGTTATATTATGAGCTCATTTGTAGAAGAAAGTGGAGCAAGTGAACCATTATAGGAACTTATTGAAACCAGTAGAACAATACCCAGCACCTGGACTCTATCTTAATCAATCACAAAGCCAGGGGCTTTGGATCGTGCCAGAGGGTCACAGAGACCTGACAAAGATCTTCCTGACTTCATCCCTGGGACCACTGACCCAATTCGAGACCACCAACCCAATTTGACAGAAGAACTGCACACTCATGAAGGACTAATAACCTCATTTAAATACAAAGCAGGGATGGGAGGTGCTGGGGTTATGTGTTTAACTAGTTAGAAAGTGTTTGTCCGTGATTTTTGTTTTTAATGATTCAGTAGGATGAAAGGAATGAAATGTTTATCAGAAGGAAGCCAAACTCCTCTTCCTGACAATTAATTTGGGCTAAAGTAACTCTGTTCAAAACTATATCAGAGTACAATATTTAGGTTTCTTAGTACATCAGAGATACTGGGAAAGAGCAGCAATGATTTTAAAAGACAGAAGTATGCAGTGATAATTGCAGAAATTTTGAATTAATATTAATTAGTGAAGCCAAATATGTAATTCTCTCATTTGGTGCACTGAAAAGCTGTGCCCTTGACCTTTCATTTCCCTTCCATTGGGACCTATTTCTCCTGCATTGTAGAGAGATGACTTTCCTCTCTTAGAATCACCCTCTCACTACTATCAAAATGATTGACAGATTTTTCCCTCTTGTGCCTTCATAACTCTTCATGTTAATAATTTCCATATATTTATCCTTATTCTATGTACCAGTGCTTAGATGTATAAATCAAAATTGAATGCTGAGGGAGAAAACATGATTCAGAAGTTATTCTCCTTCTGAATTAATGAGTACCTGATTGAATCGGTAATATTTTCCTTAGAAAACTCCCAAAGTCTTTAGGCAATTGTCAACAGGCATACACATAAGGACCTCAAAGTTTGCCCATGGGAAGACGTTGGGTGTCTTGGCTTCTCTCCATGCTCACTAAAGTTTGGAAGTTATACCTGTGTCTTAGACTACACTACTCTGGTGCAGCATTGTACCAGGAGGAATGACCATATTTTTCCTCAAGACCCATGATCAGACTACTTACTGTGGGTGAGTGAGACTGAATTTCAATTCAACCTGTCTCTAAAGGGACTAAAGTTTATTTCCTACTTCTCAGATTAGCTCCCTCTCAATATTATTAGCGGGATATTTGAAGATAAATAGCTCTGTGGCCCCCAAGACAAGAAAGACATTGACCTGTTGGAACAAACCCAGAGGAGGGCATTAAGTTGATCAGAAGGCTCGAGGACATCTCCTGAGAAGAGACAGTTGAGCCTGGAGTAGAGAAGGCTCCAGGAAGCCCTGCAGTATTTACAGGGATCCTACAAGGAAGCTGGAGAGGGATGTTACACAAGGGCATGTAGCAGCAGGACAAGGGGCAATGGCCTTAATCTGGAGGTGGTTAGGTCAAATGAGATATGAGGAAGAAATTTGTTCTGGTGAGGGTGATGGGACACTAGAACAGGTTGCCCAGAGAGGTTGTGGACTATGCAGCCCTTGAAGTGTTCAAGGCCAGGTTGAATGGGGCCTTGAATGACCTGGTATAGCAGAAGGTGTTCCTGCCCTTGATGGAGGGCTGGAACTTCATTATCTTTAAGGACCACCCTCAACCTAAAATTTTCTATGATTCTATCTCTAAATCCTCCTTGCTGCTTTTCTTGAAATAAAGGAACATTTAGCTATATATAAAAGAAGGCCTTTTTTACCCTTTCACCTTTCACTGATGCAAGTACTTGAATGTAAAAGCCTAAGAGGTGTCAAATGTGTGTCCAGATTCATACTTAACACTTTAAAGCTAAAACTGGCCTCCACAATTGCTCCTAAAATTTATATAATATTGTTATTTAATTATCTGAGAAAAATGTAGAACTGAGGAAGGAAATTTCCCCAGCTTTCCCTTCTGTCTGATGTCTCTTGGCACAGACACTTCTCCATACCTCAATGGTCCATAACATTTTTATTCCTTTATTATGCAATTCAGAATGACTGAAGTGCTCACAGGCAAACAAATTAATGGAGGACGTTTAAAACTTAAATATATATCCTTCCATTACAGCCTTGTAAAGGGTAAAATTCTATTTAAAAACTGCCGTTGCTATCTTACATATGTGAAGAAAATGCTCATGATTACTTGAATTGATTTGAACCTGGGTGTATCTTGAAATTTTCATAAGAAAACAAGTGATGCATTATTCATTGTAATGTTTTCAATAATTTATTTTGCACATATTTTTTACCCCTTTGTCCACAATAATCATGCCAGGTATAATTTGAAAAGTAATAAACTCCAAGATAGCTCTAAGGCAATCAAGCCTCTCCTGTGTTAATGTAATTTGGAGCCTACCTGGTTTGAAATACTAATTTTTTCTTGGAAGGCTAACATAGATCAGTGACATCTTAATGAACATTTGTAGATGTTTATGCTTGGATTATTATCTAACAACCACATATTCAAATTAACCTGGTTTGAATATGTTTCCTGTTGTGTGGTGCATTCTTTCTAAAAATTTCATATATCCCTCTGGAATTGGAAAAGTGGAGGCAACTCTTCCCTTCTTTCTTTCTTTAGAAACAGGAAATGCAAATCTGTTAAATAACTTGCAGATGAGATGAAAAAAACCATATGGTCATTAAAAAAGTCTATGACTTTCTAATTTCCAAGGTCTTTTCTGGTCTTTTCTACACATCAATTTGCTAAAGCGGAATTTATACTTCATAGCATAGATTGCTTAGTGTCTGTTAATTTGTAAGTAAAAATAAGCCATCTTTAAGGGTCATATGAGAAGTGAGATATTTCCTTATTCCTTACCTCAAATCTGACAACATCTCTTATGATAAACTTTACGAATTATTTACATAACAATTATTTCAGAGGTGGGCATGTGGTTTTTTGTTGTTGTTGTTGTTGTTGTTGTTTGGTTTTTGTTTGGTTTGGTTTGCCTTTTTTGTTTGTTTGTTTGTTTGCTTGTTTGGGTTTTTTTGGTTTTTTTTTCTTTTTGTGGTAAAATGCACTAATTCTTTGAAATGATGTCTCAAATCTGATTTTGAGACAGAAAAAAGTCTCAAAAAAATTTATATGGAAGCAGTCAGAATCATAAATAAATGTGCTTGTGTGCACAAAAGCAGTCATGTACACATAGAAGGTACCAGCTAAACTGGTTTCACTTCTAGGAATTTGGGAGCGAAATTTGGCATTATCACCACCAAAACTGAGATTATCCAACTTCCAATTAAAAGTTGCTCAGTTCTGTAATTTGAGTCCTGAACTGGAATGACAGCTTGTACAGAGTTCAGCTGCTCACAGTAAGATGTGGCCCAGTCATAGAGGGCACCATCATTACTGGGCATCATGCTTGGGCTGCTTGGGAAAAGAAACTTCAGAGCATGTTTGTGCATTTTTTTCCAGTGCTTCAATTATATGTTCAATGGCAAATTGAAACACTCACACAGCCCTTTCTTTAACAGTTGATAACGGCTAGCAACAGGTAGATTGGTTTCATAACTGTGAATATTAACTCTAATTTATTTGGATCTTTGAATTTGAAATATTTAATTTTGTCTGGGAGAATAAAGAACCTTGGTGTTTGGACATTCAGATGTAGTTAGATTTATACTTCAGGAAGTGATGTGTACTATAATATTCAAAGAGTATTAGATAACAAAATTCAGTCTGTACAAATTGTAACCTTACATTTGCCAGTGATTTTTATGAGAATTTTTATATCTACTGTTACTAACACATATTACTACTGTTGTCCACGTGTATTATACTCTCAACTTCTCTAAGTTTTTTGTTGTATAAAAAAACAAGTATTGCTGTATTAAGGACTCTGTTCAGTAAGCCTTGAAGCCTTAATTGTTTGAATTTCTTGTTAGGTTCTGCCTTCCTCAGAAGTGCAGATATTACCAGTGATCTCTAATTTCAAGCTTTACTGATTTTCAGAAAGTAGATGATGAAATGAACTGAGGAAAACATGGCATTTTAAGAATTGACCTTCTGTTGCCATTGTGCCCAGAATTCTCAACAATATGTCCATCATGTTTAAAACTTTTGACCTAATTCAATACCATAGTGGAATTGAGTTTTTCCACTTCAATTTCAGTGTCACCATTTCATACTTTCTTTTATGGTTTTATTTTATTTTATTTTATTTTATTTTATTTTATTTTATTTTATTTTATTTTATTTTATTTTATTTTCCTTTGTTATTTCTGCTGTTGCAACTATGGTATCTAGTACATACAGCATTTACCTTTTACCTCAGACTTCAGCCAACTACAGCAAAGTAATTCAGTGCGATGCACAGCCTGACCTGTGTCATCCACCACCTACCAATTTTTTTGTGTCTCACAGCATTTCAGCATTTAAGCACCCCACATGCATTAAGGTATCTATCCACTGCAGGAATACAGAGAAATATAATCATCTGCAGTTCTGTAATGCATGGCATGCAGAAGTCTGATACAGTTGCAGTCTGATGAGAATTGGATGAGAAGATGAGTAACAAAGGAAAATAAAATTTAAAAAAAAAAAAAAAGGAGCTAATCTTCTGTATTCAGACTTTAAGATCTATAAATCTTGAAGAACCAGGAAGAAAATCACCAGATGTAAGAGCATATCCTTCCATTTCAGGAAGAGGGATGCAATGTTCAGCAACAGCAGAGGAATCATTCAAACCTTTTCCTTGCTTAGTTTGTATCATGGAGGCATTCTGACTCTATGAAGCCCAGGTATGAATTTTCCTGGGACTCACTGGGGTTAAAATCAGGTATTTATATAACACTTGAGCCATCTAATCTTGCATTATAGTCTTGGAATGACTTGTAGGAGCAAGTACAAGTGAAATAATGGTCAGAAATAAACACAAGAATTAATATTATAGCCATTAGAAGGATGTAGGAGGATACCATTTATATACAAAGATCCATTGAATCAACAAAATTGCCTCTAAACCCAATATTAGTTACAGTCTTTTAGAAATGCTATTTGCTTCTTGATAAAGATTTGAGCTAAATATCTCTCATATTGACTTTGTTTTGAAATGGAGTAGTTAAAATGTGTCTAATTGAAGTTAAAGGATTTAATACTTCTGAAAATAATTGAATACATATTCATGAATAACAATACCTTTTTTGAGCTGACTGAGCCCATACTTAGAAAGGGGACATGCTGTTCTTCATTAGTTAGATACAGTATGACCTGCACTTGGGCAATATGAATGTAAGCACTGCAGAAACATTACTGGAAATTGATGCTGGGAGTGATGCTGCAGCGTGCCAGCTGCGGTGTGACAAATGTGTTTGTGCTTAGCTGTATTCTGAAGTAAATGGCAGTGCCTTATCTCTCAATGTCTGTGACTGTCTGAAAAGTCTTTGTGCTAAAGGCAAGTTAATACAAATCATTTGCGAGATATTTTTTGCTTAAAGCATAACTGGAAATACAAAAAAAAAAAAAAAGAGTGTGTGAAATAGTGGAATGGACAAATGGAGACACTTCGAAGTTGCCTAGTCAAAATGAGCTAAGCAGTAAAAATGTAAGAATATTTCATCATTTGCACTACTTTGTCTTTTTGCATTTTAAGTTTTCATTGTAACTTTACCCCTCAACATTTACCTTGTTTATACTATGTTGTGTCAAAAGCAATGTGACAACAAATAGAATTTGAGAAGAAGTACATAAATGGAAACTGTTCCATGGATCTGCAAAACAATTTTACCAGACAGCAATTACTGTGAAGCAGCTTGTTTCTAAAACAGTGTTTTCTACTAGATTCCAAGGTTCTTCTGTGTAAGTCTTCCCTAAGAGCCAAATGCTTGCTTGGGTGACAGCTGTAACATACTTTAAATCTGCCATGTGCAAACACTACAGTAACAGCCTATTTTAACAACTAGAGGTGTATATCTGCAGAACAAAAAACTGTAAGGGCAGGTTTCCCTGGGAATTTTGCCAGCAACAACAGAAACAACAGAAATTAATCAAATACATTCCTGTGAGCACTCTGTAAGGCTTCTGAGTTTATTGCAAATCTCTCCCAAAATATTTAATCACAATAACAGTTGATCGTGGTCAAGAATTGATAATCAGATGCTCATGTATGTCTCATTTAAATAAGTGATGGAGATAAATCTAGGTTGGGAGGGACCTCAGGAATTTAATGTGTGCTCAAAGCAGAGCTAACTTCAAAGCTAGATCAGGTTGCTCAGGGCTTTGAAATATTTCCAAAGATAGATATTACACAACCTTTCTGTGAAACCTCTTCCAGGGTTGAACCACTCCCCCAGTGAATAATATTTTCCAAATGTCTTTATGCTAAGAGGATTTGTTAATTTACTAATACAAAATTAGGATTTTATGGTAAAACTGCTTTCCACTGGCATTTAAAACAACTTACGCAGATGTTTTATTGACTTCTCTTATTTAAATGTTATTGTTTGATACAAAGTAAAGTATCCAACCAAGTATGGGTGATTACACCAAGAGAGTAATCATAGACTCCTAGAATGGTTTGGGCTAGAACAGACCTTAAAATGTTCTCTGTTCCAACCTCCATCTACTAAGCAGGGACATCTTCAATTAGACAAGGTTGCTCAGAGGTGTCAAACAGGGCATCAAACCTGACCTTGAATGTTTCCAGGGATGGGGCATCTATCACCTCTCTGGGCAACCTGTCTCCGTGTTTCACCATCATCAGTGCAGAATAATCTTCCTTATATCTAGCGTGAATCTATCCTCTTTTGGTTTAAAATCACCACTCTTTGTCCTGTCACAATAGGCCCAGCTAATATATCTATTTCCATCTTTCTTATAGGCTTCCTTTACATATTTATATATTATAAATATATTGATATATTTACAAATATTGGAAGGCTGCTACAAGGTCTGCCTGAAGCCTTGTCTTCTCCAGGCTGAACATCCCCAGCTCTCTCAGCCTATCCTCACAGCAGAGGTACTGCAGCCTTTCCATTATCCTCCTGACTCTCCTCTGCTCCAACAAGTGCACGTGCTTCCTGGGCTGAGGACTCCAGAGCTGGATGCAGTAGGGGTCACACTAGTGCAAAATAGTTGGGAAAAATCACCTCCTTTGACCTGCTGCTTTTGATGCAGCCTGGAAAACAATTGGTTTTCTGGGATGTGGGTGCGCATTGCTGGGTCATGTCCAGCATTTCACTGTCACTAGTGGTTTCCCCCAAGGCTCAATACTGGGCCTGAGGTAGTTTAATTTATTCATTCATGACTTGAATCAAGGAACAGAGGGGTCCTCAGCAAGTTTGCTGACAACAGAGAGCTGGGAGGAGAGGCCAATACCCTGGAGTGCTGTGCAGCCCGTCAGAAGGATCACGGCAGGCTGGACCACATCGCTCTCTGCAAGTATCTAAAGGAAGGCTGTCTAGGGGATGGAGCCAGGCTCTTCCTGCTGGTGCCAAGCAATAGGATAAGAAGCAGTGGGTAGATGCATAGGAAGTTCAATTTAAATATGAGGAAGAACTTCTTTCTGTGTGGGTGACCATGCATTTAAAAGAGGTGAAGTGAGAAAATATTCAAAATTGGTGAGGAAACACAACAACCGCGGTTTTAGTTTGAATTTTTGTAGGGTTTTGGGTTCACTCAGAGTCTTCTGAAAAACCCCAGAATTTCTAACCTCAGAACTTTGGAAGTTCATACCTAAAACATCCAGAAATCAGAGGCTTCACTAATCTAATACTTTAATTCTTATAATAGTAACAAGGTTTCACAAGGTTTTTAGTCATACAATGAGGTTTATAGTTTTAAAATGCTTCACCATCTTTGTTGTAACAACTCAAAGAAAATGTCCAAATATTCCTTTTCTCACTTCTTCTTATAGATTTCTTGTCGCCCATATGTTTGTATATTGTGCCAATTGTAACTTGTCTTTTTATATAATCTGTACATACAAGAGACTTTTATCTCTACACAAACCTTTTTTTGAAGAATGATGTTAAATTTGTAGCGTTTCTCAATCTAAAAATACTTAAGTACCTGATACTGGCTTAAGAGTCACATAAGATTTTTAAAATACACCGCAGTGTAGATGAAATCTATAAATCAAAGTGCTGAAAATGTAGAATATTATTACATGGATTTCTCTGAGGTACTGTGCCAGAGATAGGCAGAAGGATGGACGTGTGAAACTAAAGAAAAAGCAGACATTGAGATATAGAAATTGCCTAAGCCTATGAAAAGATTCCATTCACTGAGAATTTTTTGCGCTGCTCTTGAAACAGCTCATTAGTAATGTGTTGCAGAGTGGTCTAAATAAATTAATTAAACTGAATATGGCAATCCACAGGAAAGATCAGAAGCCCATCTGCAAAAGAGATCACTCACATTCAGGAAGATGCTTGGAGCATAAGGAGTCAATGTCCTAAGCTACTAAGCTTTTATGGATAATTTTTGAGGAAGATGCTGTCTCTCTCTCCCTTACTACGGAGATTGAAGCAGTGATGATGTTCTTTCCCACCAAAATAAAACGTTCTATCAAATTCAGACACTGATAAATTCAGAAGAAACCTGACTTAGTTAATTACTGGCCACTGACAAATCCCCCCTTTTCCAAGCAAACTTATGGGAAGTATTCTGAGAGTCTAAGTACAGGAGATATCCTAGACTTGGCAAGGTCTGGATTTAGATTAAACCCTTAGGGCAACCTTCTCTCACAGCCTGATGCTCTCCTGCCATTGATAAAGAGTACACAGACCTTTTTGAATCAGTCATTCCTGAACTAGTAATAATTTGTCTGAGAGAGATGGAGAAATTCCCAGTGTTATTTGCAGAGAAGAGATATATTAGTCATTCTGAGATACTGTACCTCCCTTACCTCTGGAGCTTCATAAGATTAGCTCTCTGTATGACCCTTTTAAACAATCATAAACACAGAATGTGCTGATTTGGCAGCAAATAGAATGTGAATTTGCATGCTTCTTTCTGCCTTCTATAACACAGAATAATTCTAGAACACCACTAATATAGCCCAATACTTTGCCAAGAAATAGAGGAGAAAGCAGATCAACTGGGGACAACAGAAGCTACAAAAGACAGACTATGCTGATTGTCAGAAGGAAGATCTCAGAGTTTGTTTTGGTCACAATATTTTCCCTTTTGATGGAAAAAACTTAATTTTAACTCCTTGGCTTATGCTTAATAGTAGATATTCTTCTGGTGAAGAATGCATGCATCTTGTAGCATGACCTGTCAATGGCGAGCAGAATGCATCCTGTCTTGAAAAACAATGGCCGTTCTTCAATGGTACATTGAAGTTTGCCATTTTCCAGTTAAATTTTAGAAATACAGTGTGAAGCTATCAGAATACATCACTCACAGGGCAATGTTTCATTTTGGCAAATACAGCACATCATGCATGACCTATGTTCTCCAAGCTGGTTCTCCTCAACCTAGTGAGAAATCACTTGAATGCTAAGTGAAACTTTGTCCTTAAGACACTCTTTTATCTGTCCTTTTGTGATACCCACACTACTGGGGATGTGAAGGGACAGAAATTGTTCTCCTTAGAGAATAAATAATGTAATGGGCATTAGCAGAGATAATGTCCCAGCATGCAGAATTTGGAATTTCCTCAGTGAGAGTGTAAGACGGCCCCCAAAGTTTTGCTGGCTCTCCCTCAGAGTACATGCTGCTATGAAACTGTGAGATAGCTGGGAGAAACTGTGAGTATTTAGCGTCAGAAAATTTCCCACACCTCTGATGTTTACCTGACCTTTGTGATACATCAGGACAACAACCGAAGAATTCTTGTCTATCCCATAAGTTAGCAACTACTTTGAAGTTTTTCAGCCAGTGGAAATTTTAAATTCTTCCAGATATCTGCTCCAAATGGATAATATTAAAATGTTATATGAATAGTATGTTGGTCTTTGAACCCTAAAGAAGTGTTAGAGAAATGTTATTTGTTTATTGGGACATATACAGGTGAAGTGCAGTAAGCACCACTTTAAAAGACCTAGACCCTTTAAAAAACAAGGCAGTTTTTACTGAGATTGCTGATGTTCCTTTCCTTCTCAGGGGAAGGAATTCTGTGGGGCCTGATTTCTGTGGTACCCACAGATAGCTGAAATTGTCCTAGTGTCTGAACAATTTTAATGTGTGTTATCTGCGACGGGTGTAGGATAATGACAGAATGTGCTGTAGGAAATTTGAAAGCAAGGTACAGATCTCTGATAAGCAATAGGTGTTCAGTGACAAACAGCAATTTTAATCCCTGACGTCTATTTCTTTCATAGTGTTTATGAAACTATGTTAATAATTTCTGCTTTGGTATTTTCAGACCAAGGTCAGGCAATTATAAAGGTGGCTTTTCATAAACAAACATAAAAAGCACCAAACCAACATGACAGTGGAACAGAAGGAGGAAAAAGTCCTCGCAAACTGCTTCGTCACTTGACTGTTGATTTTGCTAAGTGCATACATGCATTTAGATATATATAAGTTCCATGAAATTTGAATTAGTCCACTGGGAGAAAGCAAGTAACACAGGCACAGACCACCTCCTCATGTTTCATTGGGCTAACTTATTAAATTTTCAGAGTTTTACTAAACTTAATGTCAAACTTTTGTAATCACAATAGGGATAAAATTAAGTTTCTGAAGTGGTACACTGCAGATTTCACTTAAGATTTGCTGCAGTCACTTATTTCTCAACATGTTGCTGATTACAGTCCTCTAATTCTGAGAGGGTTTTTGGTCTTGCATGGCCTATGAACTTTGTTTCCACAGGGATTTGCTACAGTCAAAGACAAAAATATCCTTACCAAAATGGTAATAAACAGGATAATTTTTGAAGTTATCTCTTTTTTTCTAGTCTTCAATATATGGAGAGAATGAGGATTTTTTTAGATTTGAATGTTCATTAAATGCATTCATGACTAAGGTATATATATGAAACAACATTCATGCACAAACTAAGCTTTCTTGCATGTGGTTAAGAGAGAGTTGTTAAAAGGTTAATGTTTATATAGCAGGTATATCTAAAAATTTATTCTCTTAAAAATGATAAAATTTTCATGAGTACTGTGATGTTAGAGGGAAAAAAAGCCATTTATTTCAAGGAATTATTGAACCATTCTCATTATTCATAGGTAGACATGGGGATTATGCAGCATATACCATAAATTGTTGGTAGGAAGACAATTTGGAACCAATATCTTTCAGATTTTTACAGCACTTGAATAGTTTGTGGAATAGCTTTGAGGAGATTCAATGTTTTTTACAAACTCTATCTATTTACCTATACAATAGCTTTTTTATATCCATGCATCTGTACAAAGAGCAACCCAGAAAGGACGTATTTGAGTTAATTTCAACTTTGCTTTTTGCATGACTTTTCAGAAAAACACACTGGAAAAAAAATCAATTTAGAAATTTCATTATATTTTCCTCAAAATTCAGGACTATGAGAAGTCTTAAAGAAGATAAGAATATTATGTTGCACTGAAGACAGCATTTGAGTGTCTCCTAGCAGAAAGCTTTTGAGTTTGTCGCAGAATGGAAACTCCACAACCTCTCTGGGCAATCTGTGCCAGTGCTTGTCTACTCTCACCATTTATGCTTTAAAAGAATTAAACTTTAAAAAGCCTTTTAAAATTCCTAAGCATCCACTTCTGAGCACTGCCCAAATTGGTGGGCTAGAAGCACCTTTGATCTAAGTTATGTAATATGCTTTCTTATGGTTTACTGCAGAGGCTTTCTATGCAGCATAAAGAGAAGGCAAGTTGTTCACCAAGACAAGAGATCTCCTCAACAGAGTCTTCAATTAAAACACTCCAGAATGGTGGAATTCATCCTCCACTTCTCATCCATCAAGCTGTCCCCTAACCTTGAACGTCTCTGTGATTTACAATGTTAGTCTTCCCTCTCTTACATCTGATTTCCACACCAAATGCTTTCCTGTTTATCTTGGGCTTTTGTTCTTTTCAAGCTATAAGCTTATCAGGAATCATTTTTTAGAGCAGCTTTTTGGAACAATATCAAGCAGTGTTTGAGACTGCAATACCCAGATACTGAGGAAAACAAACTCTCTAGATTAATAAACTGCAACTTCCATGCATAAATTGTACATAGATCTATAAATATATGGAATATGGAATTATACTATATGTGATAACTATGAAGTACAATTTCAGCAGTCAACATTAATAAAAGAGACTAAAAGTTTTTAGCCTCCTAGAATATTTTTTCATTGACTCTTGTGCTGCAACAACACTCACAGATGCAGGAATATAACTTTGGTATAATTCTTTAGGAAACTGGAGTCCTAATCACACTAATGATAGTTTTATTCTACGTATGATTGTATCATACATTCTATGTATGATAGTTTATGAATGTATGAATGTATCATACATTCTATGTATGATAGTTTATTCTATGTAGAATGTTTGGCAGATCTCTAGAGTGACCTACATTTTAGTGTTCAGTAACCAACTTTTTCTCCTCAGATGTTCGGCACCAAGCCTCCCTCTCTTGACAGTAAAAGACTGTCAGAGATCAACAACATTTCAGCTTTTGTCTCTGTAAAAAACCCACCAAAATTCTGTTTTCCATTACTCTAATCACTACTTGAGGTTTCATGGTAATGAGATGTAGCATTCTGTGGTGGATAGCAGCTACATTTAAACAGTGCTCTTGTAGCGCATTGGGTAAATGTATTGTGATTTAAAGGTGCCTAACACTTGGAAACACAAAACTCAATTGAAGAGCAACTATACTGAGTTGATAGCTTCTTAACTCATTTAATCTGCTTCTTCTGCATATTCCAGCTCACAATTTAGGGCTTTATATGATAGGACGTGGTGATTTTTAATTTTTGTTCTTTTGGGTATTTTTAACTCATTGAAAATAAAGTGATTATGTATAGGCTTAGTTTTATCCAGACTGTGAATGAAGGACAAAAGAAGAGAAGTTGTATGATATTGCTTTGAATACTTCTGTTGGTTATAGTGCTGGTTGGAAGACTACAGTATCTTTCAGACTTTCAGTTTATCTATGGCTGACTTTACTTATGTATTACCATAGGTCTTGTTTGAATCAAAGACTCTTTCCTAAGAGTTACTAGAGAGGCACAAGAATGATCCATTTAATTCTTGAATTTTGCACTATTTTGTAAGGTCTGGCAAAATTTGAGTAGACTAGGATATTATTGCTGTTTAAACATAGGGGCCATCAATGTTGTTTGTACTCTAATTAGAAGTGCCACATAAGTAACATCTTGTGACTTATTTGAAATGTTTCACGGTTCATCAGATTTCATTTAAAAAAATCAGGCTAATGTTTCTAAATGCTATTTCATTGGCATAATAATCATGCAGGTGCTTATATATTGCAATACATAATTTTTATTTTACTTTAGAATTAGTTGTTCTTTCAGTATTTGAAGTCTAATATGATGTTAGAGGTAAGTAAATGTTGAAAATTTCGTCAAATATTTTTAAAGTTGAATTAAGTGCTACTGAGTTTAAACTCTTTTTGTATTTGCTTCTGTAAGTGTTAAAGCAAGTAAACTTGCTGACTGAAATGTTAATGAAAGCAGAAAATATTAAGTAAATATTAGAGACTCTTGGCAAGAAGTAAATCCTGATTGTAAAACTCAAATAACCTTCACAGAAACATGACCCTCAGAGCCTCCTTTCAAAGGAAATGGAAAGTGTTTGTGATGGTTCCTCCATGCTCTTTGACTTGAGTTTTAAGTATCATCTATAGGAAAATATTTGTAAAAAATGTCAAACAATACAAGGCACCTCAACATCAACAAATTGTAAATAAATAAGCTACCATTGTCATTGTTACTTAAAAGATGTAATTGTGTACCTCTTGCCTTGTTCATTCTCGGTCCTCCCTTAAATTATGTTTGCCTTATGTTCTTTTTTCCCCTTTGTGGCATAATTTGTGGTTTAATTGCATGATAATAAAGCTCTCCAGGAGCTCGTGTGGAGGACATGGAGTCTTGCTCATTGTTGGTGTTAGATTCATCTGCATATTTCTCTAATGAGGTAGATCCCACTGATCTTGCCCATGTTAAACCTTAAACCATGTGTTTTAACAAGGTCATGTGCAAGGTGCTGCACCTGGGTCAGAGCAGCCCTGGTACCAGCACAGGCTGGGGATGAACAGATCCCAGCAGCCCTGCCCAGAAGGGCTTGGGGGTGCTGGTGGCTGAGAGGCTGCACATGAGCCAGCCATGGGCACTCCCAGCCCAGAGAGCCACACGTGTCCTGGGCTGCATCCAGAGCAGTGTGGGCAGCAGGGCCAGGGAGGGGATTCTGCCCCTCTGCTCTGCTCTGCTGAGACCCCACCTGCAGTGCTGCATCAGCTCTGGGCTCCCAGCACAGGAGGGACAGGGACCTGCTGGAGGGAGTCCAGAGGAGGCCACAGAGATGCTTAGAGGGATTAGAGCCTTTCCTACAAGGAAAGGCTGAGATAATTGTGTTTGTTCAGCCTGGAGAAGAGAAGGCTTTGCTGGGACCTAATTGCAGCCCTTCAGTACCTGAAGTGATAAGAAGGAGGGTGAGGAACGTTTTACAAGAAAGAGGGTGAGGAACGTTTTACAAGTGTATGTAGTGACTGCACAAGGGAGGATGATTTCCAACTGAGAGAAGTTTTAGACTAGATATGGTTAAAAAATTCCTTGCTGTGAGAGTGGCAAGGCATGAGTTACACAGAGAAGCTGCCAGTGCCCCACTCCTGCAGTGTATAAAGCCAGGATGGATGAGGCTCTGAGCAACTTGGTCTAGCAAGGAGTGTCCCTGCCCATGGCAGGGGGGGATAGAATTGATGATCTTTGGTATGCCTCCAACCCAAGTCATTCTATGATTCTGTGATCCTGCACCATGGTGGATAAGATCAGATATACTAGTTTTCTAGTACACAGCTCAGCAGTCTTATCTTTAAGATCTTCATTTGCATATAGTAATTTCTTTATTCATCCAAAAAATAAAAAACATTCATAAATTGAAAATATTAGAGCTTTTAGTTGCAGAAGATCTGATTTATTGCAGAAAAGAGGTAAGTTTTTATTATGAGTTCATCAAGAATGGCTTTGACTTTTGTCTTCTGCAGAACAGTATCCAATTTGTATAACTTTTATTGAGAAGAAAATTATGTGTGATGAACACGTATCCTTGTATTGTTTTTTGGTGTACCACAACTGTATGAAAGAAAGCACCAGTGACTCTGGAAAGGGAAAGAACATGATGTTTACTTGATTTTCAGCCTGCTCTAGCAGTTCTAGCTATTAACCAAATGAAAAACAGTAACCTTACTTGACTCTGTATTTAAGCTCTCAAAATACTTTCCATGATGCTTCCCATTGTGAAATTAAAAAAAGGTCATGTTTTATTTTTCTGTTCATATTAAGGAGTAATGCTCTTAGGAGGTTGGTGTCTTTCCACTGTCCAGCTCTTGACTTGAAATGTCCATGCATAACAAAATTATTATTAAAGCTAGTTCTGTTTCTAAGCATGTAAGTCAAGGTCTTTGAAATGTTTAATGGTTTAGCGTTGTCAATATTTTAACATTCAGCACTTTCTGAATACTGGTCCTCTTTGTGATGTTTCATAATTTATATTCAATACATGGTGGTTTTTTGGAATACTGTTGTGATTGATAAAGATTTTATAACTGGACAAAAAGCCTGTCATTATATACAGTCATATCAACAAAAGCAGGTTACATTTAGTGAGAACTGGAGAAACACACACATTATATTATGTCATGGCTTTCAAACACTGCTTGTCATAGGCTGAGGAGGAATACATTGATGAACTGGGAAAGCTGAGACAGAAATATGCCAGTGTGCTGCTAAGCCAGTTTGCAAATATGGTCCATACTTCTAATTTTCATAATAGTATTATTAGCCAGTCTCCTGATTATCTACTGACATTATTTTAAGGTGTATTATGCTGTTTATAAATTCATGTTAATCAAAATTCTTTAGAAGAAGTTTGAGCTGGGCAAGGGTAGTAAAGTAATTTCTGATTTTCAAGAGTATAAAATATTACTGCTTAGTCTACAGACATTCTTTGGATGGCATCTGGCAGATGTAGCACTGACACAGTGCTATACCTAGGTCTAGACTTTTTTTCCAAAAGGGTGAATGTTTCTTGTACTTTGGGACCTGAATTCTTCACAACAATACATTAGACTAGCGGAGTTTAAAAGATATGAAGTGTAAAAGTGCCTTGATATGAAATATACTATGCAAAAGATAGGTATTGGTCATGAAAAGGTCATAATGTCATAACTGAGTATATTAATATGTAATACTTTTTTTTGCAGTGTCATCTCAGATATCCGTCAGTTGCTTTTACTGACCTGTCTAATAAGTTGCTCATCTCTTCCATGAAAAAGTTCAAACCTTTAGCATAAGCTTAATAAAGTATAAGCAGCTATAATGCTTGTAATTAGAGTCCTGTTACCCAAGACCTGACTGTATGCCAATGAACACAGCTGTTTTGTCCTAATTAGCTGTTGACACAACAACTTTTTGAGTACAGTTAGAATAAATACACCATATACCTTGAGTACCAATGAAGTCTAGGCTGTGTGGGTAATCCTGTGCAGGTAATATCACAACAGATATTTTAATATAGCTTGTGCCTGGTTATAGATAAACTTTCTGGTTTATGGTTGCATTAGATTTAGATATTATCCTGGTTATTTTTAATAGAATAGAAATTAGTCTGATACACAGACTTCAATGCACTTAACAGCATTTTCTATTTTTATCTGTTTTTTTCTGCTTTTTATCTATTTTTATCTGCCTGCTTATTCTTTCTTAGACCACTTATTCCACATCCACAAACTGCAGCTCTGCTGCAAGGAATTTACTAAATTGTTTTTATTTCAATAGATTTTTTTTTCTTTAACTGTGCAAACAACATTGCAATCCCATTCAGCAATTAATCGTATAGTGTGGCATTAATTTTTGTTTAAAAAAGTACCTATGAAAAATATGGTGTATATATTAAAACTGAATAGAATTAGGAAAAAAGTATGTTCATTATGCCAGCAAAAGTTTAAACTGGGAACTGGGTTCATTAATCTTCTGGGAAGTGTACATGATCTTAAAAATAGAGAAAAAATAAGCAAGTGTCATGATCTATATATAGCTCTAATTTTTTCCCGAAGTTTTGTGATCCTCTTTGCTAGTTTTCACAAGGCAGAGTAGTCTTCAAAATTCCATAACAAGAAATATCAAATCTGCCAATATTAAAAAGGGTAAGACTGAAATCTCAGTGGATATGTGTATAGTGTGACATCTCTAAATGCCCTGAAGTGAGAACAGAGCCCCATCACAGTGCTGTAGCACTGGTCAGCTGTGATGAAGATACGCAGTAGTTACATCCAAGGCTAGTGGAGCTTTTTAAGGTGCTGAAAAACAACCAGAATTCAATCTTCTCTCTTATACAGACCACACATTGTGGTATTTGGATGTATCAGTCATTATGGTGCCCCCACTTCCCTTAACCCACTCAGGTGGGAGAGTGTTGTTGTCTCTATTTTGGAAATACAAAGCAGATGAACACTGCTGGTCAGGTGTCATAAAGAAATTTGTGGACAGGGTAAACTGTACCAGACTTCTGCAATTGGATGACAGCCTTCAATTCTGTTATCAGGTCTCTGGCAACTCCCCATCCAACACCAGCTGCCCCTTCTCCTTGTGCAGAAATACTGCTCAAAGCAATGTCACACCACTCTTGGTGTTTCCAATTCTCCGTGGCTGGAGAGCACCCTACCCACTAACCTGCAAAGGTGAATTTAAGGACTGCTAACATTGCAATATGAGTTAGTGGAGAGAAATGTTCCTTGGATACCATAGAAATGGCCATTTGGCAAGCAATGAGCAGCAGAGAGACAGCTGCCATTGAGGCTGGGGGAACACAGTATCAAAAGGCATCTAGAAACATCAGAGCTTAATACGGCTTGCACACAGGAGACCTCTTTATGAAACAGGATGTGTTAGAAGCCCAGTTGTGGCTTTTTTCTAAATTTTTTTCAAGATACAATTGTCAAAAATACTGTACTCCAGAAAACATGCTTGAGGCTTTTTCTTATAAAAAAATATTTCATGGCTGTTTCCAAGTCTTACCCTTTGGCTCTTTTTCTTTGAACTCAACTTTCTTGTGCAGAGTGCAGAAAAGTTGGAACAAAAATTAGATTTTTAATAGGAGAAACTATTTTAAATATGCTTATTAATTTTAATTACATGTGTTTCTGTCTGTTAAGCTTTTGAATTCTGTAGCACATTGAAAGCCATTAGCGATCATTTTTTCTGGTTTTGTTTCTCCTCCCCAGTTTCTAAATAGGGTATGTTTAGGGGAAAAAAAGATCACTTTCACAAAACAAACAGTTGGGTTATTTTCATCATTATTGAGCTAACATTGTACTTGCAATTGTATCATTCCCACTACTTTACAATGCCCTACTAATTACTCTTAACATACAGCTTTTATCTTTTGTGTTGATATATTGATTATTTTTTCACAACTCTGTAGTTTTCTGCCAGTATTGCCAGCTGCTCCTTTAAACTTTTACCATGCAAGAAGCTCATATTTTCTGTGAAATGTCAAGAAATGCAATTAACCTTGTTTTGACCTTTTCTCTGCTTTAAGTATACTGCTTTGGATTCTGTGTACAAAGAAAGGTTATCTTCCACATTGTACACATAAATTGAAATACTGAGAATAAACCTTAACACAAATTAGCTGTATGTCAGGTTAAGCATTAATATAGGTGTGTGTGTGTGTGCAATAAGCAACATAAATAAATATGTATACGTATGTATTTCTATGCATGTGTATTTAATATAATGAATGTAAGTGTGATGTATCTCAAAACCTTAAAACCTGCAAATATATTAATAATGCGTGTCGCTAGAGGTAACCACGCTTTGGAAATTTCTCCAGAAATGCTCTGTGTCAGTTACAGTGCAAATCCTTTTTTCCTCAAACACATGTCCTAAACACAAAAAGTAGATCATGGGTAAGAGTTACAAAAGATAAGGGTATTCATAGAGTACAGTGGGTCAGCTGAAAGCCACTTTCCTAGTAGGGGTGGAAATTTGGCGGCAGGGACCTGAACATGTTCTCCCTTCTGTTGTGACTCAGGGCCAGCCTTTGCAGTGCATCTGCCCGGCCTTGCACGAGAGAAACTGCTGTGTGAGACAATGCTGAGAGAGGTGACGGCCTGTCCCCTTTGCTTGGGAGCTCCTTTGAAGTTCCAGCCCTCGCCTTCCATCTCCACTGTGTCTTCACTGCCCGTGTCTGGCCACATGCCCCTGTGACTCCAGCCCTGACCTGCCAATCTGCCTTCATCCCAGACTTGTCTAATCTCTGTGGATTTGTCTGTCACTGGGCTGTGTCTGACCTTGTTTACTGTCTTCAGATCTGATCCTGTCATTCACTTGCTGACTCAACTTCCTGTCTTGACCTTAGACCTGCCTTGTAGCTCTGAACTAGTCTGAGGACTGGGATTCTTAGCTGAACCTTGTTACTGTCACTGGACATGTCCTGCTCACCTTGTTGGGGTGCTGTGAGCCTTTGCTCCTTGTCTCTGCTCTTGCCTGCCTTACTGTCATGTTTAACTCCCTGTTCCCCTTGCTGAGCAGCCGGCTTCTGCTACTCTCTGAAGTCATAATAACCAGACCTAATCACAGACATAATTTACCTTAATTTGAATTTATGGGTCCTCAACTTGATGTTCAGATTCCTAGAAGCACTTCAGATTGATCATCCAAATACAGTTAATCATGTTTAGGCTAAGTTCTATCCCTTATTATATCTGAAGGACTTGAAAGAATATTAAGTAAATTTTCAGACAATAATTATTTGGGAGAAGCTGTTGACTCCCTTGAAGGCAGAGAGGGCCTGCAGAGAGATCAAAATTAGAGAGATGGACAATCACCAATCATGTAAAGTTTAACAAGGGCAAGTAACAGATTCTGCCCTGGGATGGGGTAACCCTGGGTGTATGAACAGACTGGGGAATGAGAGGCTGGACAGCAGCACTGTGGAAAGACACCAGTGGATCCTTACTGATGGCAAGCCGAACATGGTCAGCAGTGCCCTGGCAGCCAGGAGGGCCCCCCATGTGGCCCTATCAGCGACTTCATACCCAGAATTCTCCAGTTTCAGAGATCTGAATTTTCTTAGAGTGGTTGACTCTGTTGATTCAGACAATGAGCTCTTGAATGTGTATTCATTCAGCATGTCTGCCAACATACTCAATTCCAGTCAGAAGCTCCTCCATCTTAGAGCCAGAAAATTTCAAATAGAAGCGTAGAGGTGCTATTTTCAGTGTCCTGGGAAAAAAAAAAAAAATTATTAACTGTGTTATTTTCTGCTTGCTTCTCCTCTGACATCATCTTATTTCCGGATGTGTGACTGGAACAAAACAGCCATTTGGATGATTGTCTCTGTGGGCTTTCTGGAAGAAATGTTTGACTTGGAAGGCTATGAAAATGAAATTAGTAGTGAGTACATTACATGTAGAGAATACATGTGACGATAAGTAGACAGAGCTGTAATAACCAAGGCAGCTGGGAAAATACTTTGTATGGTGTTGCTCCTAGCAACAAAATTCATAATTTGAATGTGTGTTTTCAGAAAAATATCATTAGATGAAGAAAGCTGAATCTTCTCTTCCTGTCATCTCCTTTATGTACTACTATATTTTATGTATGTGATCTCAGCCAAAAATGAAATTAGCTCAATAATTTGTAAGTTGGTAAGTAGGAGATATGATCAACTGCAGCTGCACATCTCTGCAAAAACAGTGATTAATCTAAATAGAATCTTTGACTTGTTTATGCAACAACACCAAACGTCAGAAATCTTTCAGGAGAATACTTTCTATGTGGTGCTTTTGCTCCAAAGATTTATTATTTTACATTACCATTTTGATGTTCTTTTTAAAAGTAGAGATCTATGTAAAATCCAAATGCTCCAATAGAAGTTCATCAGTTTTGTTTATAAAAGCTATGACATCCTAGATTTAAAACAAATTTGATTTCAGATGAGCTTTTTATACAAGTTTTACCATCTTGGGAACTAGGCATTCTTTATATCAAAAAATAATATCAGAGAAAGAAAACTAATTGAAAACCTGCAAAACACAGTTAGAAAAATTGTTCAAGGCAAATGTTGAATAAATTATATTGACCAGAAATAGAATAATCATAGTACACATACTGTGAACATTATGATAAAATTAATTATCTAACATTGGAAAATACTTACTGAGCATTTTTAGATTTATTCTGCAAACTATTTCACCAGGCATGATTTTATAATATAGATATGACAAAACATCATTAAAGAGAGGAAGACTGAAAAATCAGCTTCCTTCAGAAATCCAGTGTGAAGAACCTATTCTTCTGGGTTGGTGAGTTGTTACTTGTGTGAATATTTACTTAGACATCCCCCACCCTCGCCTTATATGAAAAACTGATCGCTGGAAGAAACACGATGCTTCAAATCTATCTTTCAAAGATGACATAACTGTAGGCTTGTGAATGTGGGAGTGGTGCCATGACCACTTCCCTGGGGAAAGGGATATATATATATATATGTGTGTGTGTGTGTGTGTGTGTGTGTGTGTATGTACATATATGTATGCACACATATATGTTCATATAACTCTAGGATACAGGGGAAAATGGTCAGATTTCAGGCTTACTTCTCCAGCTGTTGCAGCAACCAGAGGATTCAAAAATGTTTTGGATTTCTGTTGGATATTCAGATAGGATTTTAGATAAAGATCTAAAAGTCTCCTTATTTTTGAATCAGAAGTAGCTTTATGGATGGACTCTACAGACATTCCTAACTTCATTCTATTTTTGAAATGTTTTATAGAATTATATTTGAAATGAGACAGTCTCTTGGAACACATTATTTGCACACAACTACAAGTACTACTAAGCGGATTTGCAGCTCATCTCTTCTCCTGCCAAAATGCAAAATCTCTGCTAGTTTAAAAGACATAAAAATTTAACTCCTGATCCTAAAGCATAAAGCAGCCCAAGGGTTGATGTCCATTACACCACTCATAGTCTGCTCTTGAGACGCATCCCAGAAGGGCAAGAGTGACCCAGGTTCTTGTTAGTAGATCCCTTGGGAAACAGTGGAGTCAAATGACATTGAATAAGAGGAGAGGAGAGGAGAGGAGAGGAGAGGAGAGGAGAGGAGAGGAGAGGAGAGGAGAGGAGAGGAGAGGAGAGGAGAGGAGAGGAGAGGAGAGGAGAGGAGAGGAGAGGAGAGGAGAGGAGAGGAGAGGAGAGGAGAGGAGAGGAGAGGAGAGGAGAGGAGAGGAGAGGAGAGGAGAGGAGAGGAGAGGAGAGGAGAGGAGAGGAGAGGAGAGGAGAGGAGAGGAGAGGAGAGGAGAGGAGAGGAGAGGAGAGGAGAGGAGAGGAGAGGAGAGGAGAGTCTATAAAGGACTAAATAACCATCAAATAATTAGCTTTCAGGTACAGATTATTCTTCCTAAATGAAAATACTTCCCGAAATGTGATCCACAAAAAGCGCCTATTATATATAGATATTTTAAATGTTCAAATTCTGTCAAGATAGCTCTAAAGATAGAATAGAATAGAATCTGGAACAGGTTGAAGTGCTTAATACTCAGAGCGCTAAACAATTAAGGAGACTCCTGGAGTTCCTGGGCTGATTAACAGTTCCAGGAATATCAGATTCTCTTCATTAACTTAATCCAGAATGAGCAATGTCTGTGGAAAGCACACTTGATGTGTTTAATTGTGTTTATTTTCTTCCACTTCTTACAAAAAACTCTGTTGAGGTCCACAGTGAATCATCCATTTGCACACACTGCTGTGCATTTTATACAGATCTATTTCATAACTCCTGTTATTGTTTTGTCTTTGGAACTGAAGTTTCTTATGGCTTCATTTTAGTCTCTAATTTGATTATACACACCTTCAAAGAATGGAGCAATATACGTAATGGAAAAAAAACCCCAAGCCCCCAAATCTTCGGTGGAATTTTCTTTAATTACAGGATTTTTATTTTTTTTCTCTTAGGAATTCATTAGGACAAATACACTTGTTGCACTTTCTTATTTGAAAAAAGAAATCAGAAAGAAAATTATGAATACACAATGCTATTCAAATATAGAGCATTAAACTTGTTACCTATCTACATTCCATCTGAAACTAACACATCAACTAATGTTTCAGCTGTGTGATATGTTCCAGCTTCATACTACAAACAAGGATTCCAAGTCTCTTCAGATGCTCATGGATGCCACAGGGAAGTTTAAGTCAAGTTGTGATTTACATAGCTTTTTATTATACATATGCAAGAATCAACACTCTGAGGCACCATACGCATCATTGAGATAACTGCAGGAAAAAAGTGCATTCATGACTGAACCATCAGGTTATATACATGATTTGTTTACAGATTTTAAATTATAATATATGTTATTCAGTATATTTTTCATTAAAAAGGTAGTCCTGACATAATTTCATTGTAACTTCATGCCATTTATCTAGTCTCAGAGAATATATCTCAGAGGATGCAGGTGCAAATACTTAGCTATGAAAATATGAGGTCATTGCAGGTCTCTGGTACTTCATCAATTCTGGTACTCAACCACTCCTAAGCTCTGTTAGGAGTTTAGAAACCAAGGAGGTCCCCTCTGAACACCATGACCCAACAGGAGGGTCTCCATTACCCTCTTGCATCCTTACCCTTTTCCATTTCTAGACTCTGTGTAAATTATTCTAAATTGATTCTAATCCACTTTTCCTTTGCATGTTCCCTCCATGTGGTAAGAGTGAACCTTACCATCAAGCTTTGTTATGCTTTCTCAAATTTATATTAACTCTGCTTCTGTAATAGCTTTGATGGTGTTCCTTTAAGTGACCTAAACTTCTCAGTCATGACAGCAGTGAGATTCCTTATGTGTAAAGACAAAAAATCTTGAATAAACAAGACACCAAAGAACAAGACAGGAAACAGAGGCTCAACACAATTTTCTGTTCAAGGGTAGTGCAGCAGATCAGCAGAAGACCCTAAACTAGGATTTAGGGGACACATATTTAATATTCCTTGTCTAGAAAGTCACACATTCCTGCAAATCTGATTTTGAAATTTAGAAAGCAAACAGATTTAGACAAAACAAAACAAATGCTATGGGAATAAGAACCAAAAGGATTCAGCTATCAATAGTCCTCCTGTTGGTAGAGTACTTAGCTGATCAGGTTGCTCCTGCCTCCATTATGTGAGGATTTATTTAGTAATTCTTCACCTTTAATTTTAGAAGAAGTAGAGGATCTTTTGATCAGTGGTAGGTAGGCTTAACCTGTCATGGTTTTTTGTTTGTTTTATGAGGACACAAGAAAATGCAGTCTCATAGATGCTTATTACAGGTATGAATTGCTATCGTATGGACTATCTAAAAAGTGGTTTTCATTCGATAAAGAAGTATCAGATTTTCCCCTTTCATTGCAGTCCGCTTTATATTTGTGTAACATTTTCAATTGGCTGTAGCTAAACATAATGATACACAATCTTTAGGTTCAAATTCAGACAATAGCTCATGCATAACTAAAGAAAACAGAATTATCTTTTCTTTGAGAAAATCTGTAGACATTTTTTTCCGTCTCTGTCACCTGAAGTCATAATGAATTTGTTCAGTATGTTTAGGTGGCATTTCCCAGCTATTAGTTATTTGGAAGAAAGGGGTGTCCAAATGCTTCTCTCAGGTCACTGTGCATGGATGTAGTCTGAAAGGTTTATACGCTGCATACAATAGAATATTGAAGCACTTTCGTGGCTGAGGTAAGCTGTTTACCATGGCAGCTCAGAGGATTCCTGTGGATCCCTGACCCCTTGCTGAAGATTAACCCTAAATGTTTCTATGTGCTTTACATCTATATTCTATTCATTTCCCATTGCCCTGTTTTAAGACAAGGAAATTACTTGCAGGATTGAAACAGTGATAAAGGTGGAACTTGTACAAAAGAAACATGCAGTTTGGTGTAAGATCCTGGTTCTGTGAAGAATTTAACTTCGGTTTCAAGGGAAATGCTATCAATCTTTTCTGGTTGCTATTTTTAGATGGTTCTATACAGAAATGTTACTGTATTTATTTCCTTGAAATGAAATAAAGGAGAAACAAAGCTAATATGACACAGACAAACATTTAAGGCTCAGGTTAAAGAAAATTTAAAAAATAATGATGGCTAACTATCTACAGTATTTTAACACAGACATTTATTTGCCATATACTTTTCAAACCACTATGGCATAAATAATATTTCAGAATCACAAGGTCTGAATTTTTCAATAGCTTTACAAAGTAATGCCACTTAGGTTTTGCTGTTCTTCAAACCACTAGAAAGAACATCTTTGGTTTTGTCCTCTTGGAGAATGAAAGCAATGTGTTTGTGGTCATATTCTAGGGTCATCCACTAGCAATAAGAAATGTGTATTTTGACAAATGGATTGTGTAAATATGACAGCTGTAAATGAAAAACTCTAGATGTGTCATTGTCTCTATAGAAAACTGACGGAGCAGCAGATATCATAAATTTAAATGAATGCATACAAAGATAAAATTTTACATTTGATATGAAAGAGTACTCTTGAGAGCCAATTTCAGAAAGGTGTAAACCATCAGATCCAAGAACAGGAAAAATGGAAGTAGTCTGTGTAGAAATCTCAAACTTGAGAGATATTTTATTCATCTAAATTGCCAGTATTCAAGCAATCAAGCTCAGGATCTCTTTCTTGGTGTCAAGAATAAGACTTCCCGCCAACCTGCAGTGGGGAGGTTTATGGGGTAGAAATATCTGCATTCCTACAGATACTCCTCATGTATAGAAAACAGATCAAGTAGACATTATGCAGTTTTACTTCAGTGATGCTTCATGGTCCCACAACAAGTTATCTGAGCTGGCACAATCAGTCGCACATATGGGCTGAAGGTTCAGCATCGTCATAACTCAGGCTGAGACAAGTGAGCCAGTCACTGGTCTAGGTGAAAACCCACCACTCCTTGACATACTTTCCTTTGGTTTCTACAGTTACTCTGAAGGCAGACACACTCACCAGACCATTTAATCCTGAAGCCATACAAGGGATAAAGCTGATGCTAAGAAAGTGACAGGATGAAGAGCAAATGGAAGAACCAATGTGTCTAGCAGAAGCACAGTGTTAGATCAGTTTAACCTGACTATGGAACTGCACACATTTTCCTTCTGTGGATCAAATTATTAAAACTTCTTGTTTTAATCTTTTAATCTATCCTCCTTATTGCTAGAAAATGCCTACAAACCTATCTCATAATTGTCTACTCTCTAATGTAGTAGATGAGGAGGAACTGCTGTAGTGGTTGTTTTTCAGTGGAATCTGAAGGTAAGGTTAAGAAAAAACGTTGAGTCTGTCCATTATGCTTTTATCACAGTGGTTTTTTTTCCTTAGCATTTTAGTCCTATATGTTCAGAACCTAAATGTGGTGGTGTTTCTTTCTTCCATAGTTGTTATATGTGCTCAAGAACTCACAGGGAGCAGGTCTTTATCCTAATCAATTTATTTCAGTAAAATACAGTAGCATTGGCTTAAGATGCATTTTATATACAGAAGTCTTCCTATTAAATAGTCAACAGTAAATGGATGGAAATGACATTTTGTCACCATTCTTATTTGTATAGCACAAATAGCCCTTTCTTTTGTTGCCATATGAAAATTTTGGAATATTTTTTTCTTTTTGTATGTTGTATGTGACAAGTTTAGTATATTTACTAAAGTGCTATTTTGTAACACCAGGTGCAATTTTCTAATGCAAGGATTACTGAAAGGGACAGAAAAGTAATAGGCGTTTCTTTTCTGTTTCTCTACTTGTGTTTCACACTTGACAGCACTCCATGCATAGTTCATTCAGATTTTCCCCTGGGTAGCAAATCAATAAGCCACTTTCTTTTGCTGTTCAAGTCTTTTGGTCAGAGGAAAAGAAAAATATTTCAGAGCGTAGAAGCTCACAAATATTGTCAAGAAGACTCAAAGGCAGATGGACTATCAAAAATTACAACACTGTAGTGGGCGCACACTAGGCATGTGCAGAGTATGGGAGGGGGCAATGATGGTATCTGCCCATTACTCTACCTTTCTCCTGTAGGCATATTTTGTGGATTAATATATTTTGGAAAGATGAATTCAAATCCCGTATTTGTTAGTAAAACTGGCTGAATATTTGCTGGTTTTTAACATGGAGTCCTACCTGTTCAGTTTCTCTCACAGCTTCATTTTGGCAATACCACTGTTTTTCACATTACAGACTTTCCCAATATAATTGCAAGTAAATGTATACAATCATAAAGGAGGAACTATCTCTATGTTCTTTGTTCTAGAGTGGCTATAACATCTAGTGTGATAAAGTTATGATGTAGTTTTCAGTCTTTGATGCCACTACTTTAAATATAAGTTGATTAGAGCAATATACATAATAACTTCCTACTGTCCAAAAAAAGGTTTCACAACTAATCTATTTTACCCGTTCATCCTAAAACAATCAATAAACATGTTTTCTGATGTTTTCCTAAAACCTGTGGGATATGAGTCCACTATCACTTCAGGGAATCTGTTCTAATCTGTTCACTTTTCTTGCAGTCAGGAATTTTTCACTCAGGAAAGTGAATATTGCTTGTGGCTCTTCCTGCACCAGCACCGGCCTTCACTCTCAGTCTGCGTGTGGAGCACAGGCGGTTTCGCACTGTTGCTGCAAAGTGTTCACCGCTCCCAGTCTGGGAAGAGAGTAAAGAGGAGGGATGCAGCGATCTCTCTATGATCATCGGGCCTGTTGCAACCTGTATTGAAACAAGCAATTTCTTATGCTCTCTCCTGTCCTCACCTCTCATAAAACACCGTCTTCTGCAATAAAGTGAATGCGTGAGCGTCACTGTTTTAATTTTTCTCTTCTAGCAGGAAAAAGGGCCCTGTTTCCACGGAGGCTTCCAGCCTCGCCGGCGACGGGGGCGGGGGCGTTTCTGTGCCTCCCCTGGGCCGGCTCGGGCCGCTGCCTGCGGCGGGGATCGCCCTCGCCGCCCCACGCCCCCGGTTATTGATGGTGGCGGCCGCCGCCCGCCCCGCGCCTCCTGCCGCTCCCCCTCTCTCGCCGGCACTGCCGCAGAGGCTCCACCGCAACGCGAAGCCCACACAGCCGCTCCGGTCCGCCCCTCCTCTGGTCTGTCACGCTCGGCGGCTCCTCCGAGAGGCTCCTCGCTCCCTCCCCCAGCTTCGCGCCGCGAGCAGGAGCAGCGGGAGCGGAGGGAACTGCCGCGGCTCTCCACCGCCTGCCCCCCGGTAAGTGATGCTCCGGGCAGTCGGGCTGCCCGACTGCTGGAGAGCAACTTTTCCGGTTTTTCTTTTTTTTGCATGCTTGACTTCAACTTCTTCACGGGACTTACAGGGGTCTTGCTTGCCGGGGACGGGGTAGAGCTCTCTTCGGGGCAGGTCGGGCGCTAGACGGCAGCGCGGGGTTCCCTCTCATCTCCGCGGGGAGCGTGGTGAGCGCTCTGTGCTCGGCTGCTGCTCACTCCAGCTCTACACAGATCTCGGTCTTTGCACAGAGAGAGCAGGTTACACAGATCCGAGGAGCCATGAGCGCCTAATCTTCGCTTTAGAATCTGGCTTCTTAAAGCTGAAACTTTTGCACGCTAGGGGAGCAAAAACCAGTGGTGTCGAGGTTCACAGGCTCCAGATGTTTGAGGAATACAAGTTTGCAGATGTCGTAAGGATGGCGAGGAAAACCGAAGGTGCAGAAAGGTTGTCAATTCCACTTCCTCAGGGGACCGACACTTTCCAAGATCTGTTAAGGAGGGGACAAGCGGCATTTCAGACCTTGCAACAGAAAAGGAAGGGGGGGGACTGGATAAAGCAAACAGAATAACCAATTCAAGTGGTTTTGAGAACAGTGTTGCTTTTGTCACTATAGATTTCCTTCAAGAACTATCGCTCACATTGACTGTGTTGAGAAAACAGTTTGGCATTTGTGACCCGTAAGGTGCAGGGAGGGATTTCCTTCCCTGCAGCTTCAGGAAAGGAGTTCTCCCAAACATACTAAGTCCTGTTTTGCAGGGGGCTTTAGGTATTTAGGTCCCGAGACGATTCTGACGTGTGGAGAGGAGAGAACAGAGAAGTCACAATGATGAAAAGTATAGCCCAAGTCCTAGGGTTAGGAAGAGCCATTGGATGGTGAGACTTTTTGAGGCAACACGCATCTAATTTAAAGAGTATTGCAGGGTAGAAGAGCCTGAGGAATTAGAAGAGGCATAGGAGCAGGCCTGGCAGTCCTGAGTGGAGGCGGGACACCCCAGGGCTGGAGGGCTGGGTGATGTGGGTAATTGAATGTGTAGGATCTCTGATTAGGCTTAGGGGCCTAATCCTGCAAAACACTGTGGGTGCAGTGAGAGTAGGGGACGAGGGTGGGAGCTGAGTCATCCTGGCTGGGGTGGGCACGGCACATCTGTACAGAAGGGAGGGGGCTGAGGAGAGAAGAGAAAGATGAAGAAGAAGCATATAAAGATAGGTGGGGAGGAGGGAAGCTGTCTCATCGAAAGATGCTGAGATCACCCAGGCTCCTCTGTGATTGATAGTATCCTGCTCTCCTTTCTGTAAAGGGTTAGGACGCTGCTGAGTGTATCTCTGATGGAGAGGGGGATGGATTGCAGAGGGTAGTACAACACAAGGGAAACCTACTCAGACAAACACACTTGGTACTGCTGGTACTTGGGCTGCATTGCACTGCAGTGCAGGGAGCTAACAGGAACTTCTGCCTTAGGAGAGAGAGGGAGCTGCTGAATTCATCTGTAAAGGTGGCACAAACTATGCCAAAAATTACTGCTTCTCAAGGGAATTGCAGATAGAGCTGGAAGTGGAGCTGTAAGGAGATACTGGAAGGATTTTCCTCATGAATTCACAATAAGCCACAAAGGGTTTCAGGAAAAAAACTCCCAACATACAAGCCAAATGAAGGTCTCTGATTGGATTAATTGTAAATAGTATATTTCTATTGGAAGTTTTCCTCCAAGTTCTCTAGGTGAAAGGGTCCTATTTTAACTGTGTCGCATATCCTCCAAAATAGAAATTTTAATTCTTTTTTTTTTCCTGGGTTGAGTTCCCTGTGGGAATGAAAACAACAATTTCACCATCTTGTAAAATGTTTGGTTTTCCCTGTAACTGTTCATTTATTCAGTATTGTCCTGAATACTGAAAGCAGCATGGTAAACAAAACCCCATTCCTTCTCTCTCACCTAGGCATTTTCTACAATTTCCCTGAATGATGGCTTACTATTTTAGTGTTTTGTTGTTTTTTTTTTTTTTGTTTGGGATTTTTTTGTTCCTTTTTTTTTTTTTGTTTCAGTTTGGTATTTTTAAATCTGTTTCCTTAATATGGGAGCAAGAAGTATCACTTTTCTATATTCCAAAGAAATGAAGAATTTGACAAAATAGTCACAGTAAGTTCCAAGTGGACTTTTACTTTTATTTGGAGGAAAACTTTGCATAGGCCAAATACAGAGAAAAAGACAGTCAATTAAAATTATTGATTCATGTCGAGCCTCCAAACATCTTGAATTGATACTCGAGGAAAAAGAAAAAACAATAATTTGTTTACAATGTCTGTATTTCTAAAGCTGTATTCCTATGGTGTTTCAACAAAAATGACCCTGAATATCAGTAGCACTGACTAAATACAGAGTTTCTTTGATGGCAATTTGATGTTAAATTATGCGTCATTGCTTTCGGGAAAAATGGATTTAAATTTGACCAAATGAAATCAAACCAAATGTTTTCTCATTATATATCTGAGAAATCTAATATCTTTTCAAAAATAATAAGGCAAAGGTGTTAGGTTTTTTTCTAAGTTCAGAGCAACACGCAAGGAAAGATACTTGCGAAAAACAAAAAAGAAATACTAAAAAATGTTATGTTTACAAAACATGGCGTTACCTCAGGTGACAATGTGAAATCTGTAATTGAATATATATATACCTGGGAATGTAAACTTGTGTAAATTACTTGAACAGTGGTAGATTTCAAATTGGCTTTTTGAAATGTGTGTTTCAAAGCGCAGGTGACAAAAGTTTATCCACAGTGGTCCTGATTATTCTGTTAAATCAGTGTGATTTGAATTGTAGGTGTCAGTGCGAAATAGAATGCATCCAGCTATATAATTATCTAGGGTTTTGGTTAGTTGTGTTTTCTCTTTTTCTTTTCTTTGTTGTTGCTTTGTTTGTTTGTGGTTCTTTTTCTTGCATGAAAGTAGTATTAATAAAAATATTTCACATTCTCAATATTATAAAAGTTGTTTCAGCATCACAGGCAGATTACTTGGACTGTATGTTGTTGTGAATCTTTGCAACCCATATGCACCACAGGATGCATATCAATGCATGTTTAAACAAAAGCTCATCAATTAGATTAAATGTGTTTGCAAACCTGTGATAGGGAACTCACAGCTGCTGCCACTGCTTTCATATGATGTAGTGCATAACATTTTCCTATTAAAACAGAATGGAGTCCTTTGTAAAATGACTCGGAGAACTAGTTTTACAGCTTTTCTTCTTTTAAGTGTTTGTAAGCAATATAAAGGGAAAAAAAATTGAAATTGTGCTCAAAGTATTGACATTGCAAAGAAAAAGGTAGTTAAATTTTCCTTTTAACTTATTAAACTTCCTCAGTTTTAAATTAAACATTATGTATTCTCTAGTATCTTTGTTGCAAAACACGGTGGGCCTCTTTTTCCATAAAGCAGTGGTTGATAATTTTCATTATCAACCTTTAATTCTTCTTTGATTTCCTATATTGCTACACAGTTCATCTAGAGACATTCTAAACATACAGAGTACATATTCTCTTGTAAATACGTATGTTTCAGGTCAGTTATCTATTAGCCAGGTTTGTTTTCAAATTACCATTTTTATGTCAGCAAGAGATAAATAAGTGTGCATGAAATATAATCAAATGTAAGTTTCTTTAGTGTGATTATTATTGAGACATTTGTCCTCTTGTAAAAAAAAACCAAAAACAAATGGAGGAAAGCAACATCAAGCTCAATCCTTCCTTCTCTGTGGTTCCAACTCTCAGTCATTTTCTCATCCAGAGAGGCTAATAAAAGTTTAAATGTTGCATACACAACAAACAAAATCGCTTAAAGATGTAATGCAGTGTAATTCACTGTAATAATACTAAGATACCGTTAGCATCCTTTCATTTTTGAGACTGAATTCTTACCTCTGTTTGTCTGTATTTCTGCTGACTGACTGCTGACAGTAAAGACTTGATATGCCTTAACAAAACATGAGACTTTCACAATTATGTGGAGATTCCATCCAAATATTTCTAACTGGACTGAAGATGCACCATATTAAAAATACAAACGACACCTACCACATAATTTATCTGCTTCAGCACACAAGGCATATAGCTTTATATTGATCTGGGACTCGTAAAAACATGGTGCTGCTGCAGCTTCATGTTTCCTTGCCAGCCGCAAGATTTTTTTTTTTAAGATAAAGCAGCATCCCTGTAGCTGGCTCTCTCTTTCACTGCAGGTTATTTCTGTGGTCATGGCTGCATAAGCCTAGTTATGTGCTTTGTTTTAGAGTGGAAGTCTGCGTCTCACAAGCAGGTCTTGATTTTTGATAGAAAATCCATGTTACAATGTATACCGTTCCTAGCAGCATTAAAGCATCTTGCAGGATTTTTCCCCTTTAATGATCACATGAGGGTTTGTGTAGGAAAAAGCTTCATGAGATGCATTATGGAAAATAATTATTTAATCACTATTTTACCATTTAACCATGGTAACTCTGGAATGGAGAGATGACTTTATTCACAGCACCTCAAAGGGCCTCCGTATCTTTAGCTGACACCATTTTCCTTCTGTATGGAGATGGAGGATAAAATTTGCTGTCTGTAAGCATAGCAGTGCTTATCCCAAGATGTCTTTGCAAAATGTATTCTACCATCCCCACCTCACTTAACCACAGAGGGTTTTGCTTTTATCTGGCAATCACAGCTGTTGCTGCAGCCTTACAAACAGTGGTTCCCTGTACTGTTCCTAAGGCTGAGAAATTAATGACTTCTTGGACCAGAACTGTCTATGGGCCAGCAGCATGTTCTGGTGGCCAAGAAGGCCAGTAGCATCCTGGGGGGCATTAGGAAGACCATTTGCAGCAGGTCATGGAAGGTGATCCTGACCCTGTACTCAGCCCTAGCAAGGTCTCCCCAGGAGTGCTGTGTCCAGTTCTGGACTCAGGACCAAAGAGACATGGAGCTCCTAGGTTGAGTTCAGTGGAGGGTGACAAAGTTGATGAGGGGACAGTGGCATCTCTTTTACAGAAGAAAGGCTGAGTGAGTTAGGCATGCGCAGTCTTAGAAGAGACAAGTGAGAGGGAACTCATTGATGTATGCAAGTATTTGAAGGGAGGGTACCAAGAGGATGGACTAGGCTGTTCTTAGGGGTGCCAAGCAATAGAACAAGAGGCAATGGGCAGACACTGATGCCCCACAAGTTCCACCTGAGCATGAAAAAGAATTTTGTTGTGCAGGTGACCTTGCACTGGAACAGATTGCTCAGAGAGGTTGTGGAGCCTCCCTCACTGGAGATAATCCAGAACCGTCTGGATGCAATCCTGTGCCATGAGTTCTGTGACAACCTAGCTTATGCAGGGAGGTTAGACAAGGTGACCCACTGTGGTCCCTCCCAGTCTGACCCATTCCTGTGTTTTTGTGATTTCATTCTGTGTAAGCATATGTATGCCCAATATATTAGGCATACATTTTACAGGTTTTACCGTTATAATTTTTTTTTTAAGCTAGACTGATTGGTGTGTTTCATGTTTTCCGCTCAGGCTCATTTGATTTTAATATTCACCTGAAATACAGTAGGTGAAGGTAACAAAGGTTACCATTTGATGTCTTGTTCTCCTATTTTTCATAGGAGAAATCCTATTTTTCCTATCAGCATATAGTTGTGCAGTTGCTGTTGCCTTTTCTTTTGGGCAAAATTCTTGGTGACTAGATACTGCTTCTTGTGAGCAGAACTCACAGACTCTCTTCATGACTAGCTGGTGGACAGTCTGCCACTGACACTGCATTCACTTATCCTTTTAACTCTTTCTCAGTCTACGAGCAGTGCCATACTTTCAGACAACTCAACCATTACTTCTTTCATTAAATAAATCAAACTCTGGAAACCGAGAGAGTACCAGACAAAAACACCCTTAGTGATGTAAGACATATAACTAACAAATTTTTTACTGTGCCTGGAAATTGTTTAGGGGTGATCTGTTAAGCGGAGAAAAAAAAGGAGTACTAAGGCTCGTGGGAGTCTCTGCTATGCAGATGTAATCTGCTCTTTCCCTTGGTATGCCATCTCATCACTGGCTGCAGTATACTGCAGACATAATGAAGATGTTTAAAATAGCTAGTTTCTGTGGCAGTTTGGTACACCAATACGATGCTCTGAATGAACCACAAATGTAGTTCTTGAGATTATCCTACAGTGTGGATCATGATGCGGATAGATTGTCCTCATTCAAAAGTAATTAATTTAAAACTTACAGGAAGGTTTCTGCACAACACTACTGCAGTGCAAAAGCATCATTGAATAATGTACATTTAAATGTACTCCTTGAAATTATTTAATCCAGTCTGCTTCTTAAAGGCGGGGGCAATTTTATAGTTAGATTAGTTTGCTCAGAGCCTTTCACAACCAAAGTTTAAATATCTCCAGGGATGGGGACCTCAAGGCTTCTCTGTGTAACCATTCCCATGCTTCACTGGCTCATTATGAGGACTTTCTTCCTTATAACAATGTATTGGTAAGGGGGGCAAAATTGGACCTACTAATCTAACCACATCTTGACAAACAGAGGGGAATGTTGCCTCAGGTAAAACTGTTGTTAATGCACTCCAGAATGTGGTTATCCTTCATTTGCAGAGGGTACATGGTGCTGTACGGCAGTGTAAGTCAAAATGGGGTCTCTTTGCTCAAAGACTGATGTTAGTACAGAGGACCTGATTTTTCTTGGAGAAAACATATCTTATTCTCTCTTAGAAAGATGTTACTGTGTGTGATTTTTCTTGTATGGAATTCTACAAAAAATATTTTGAGACATGGCTACCTACGAACAGCATGGAGATAAATGTCCCATTGAGCTATCAAATATTATGTAATGGCTCAAGTGTCAGTTGACAAAGATATTCTACACAGGTGGCTTCTCCTCAGCTGTGAGAGCAGGGACACCTATTGCATATTCACATATAAGGACTAGTTTAGATGCCAGAAAATCTCACTGTAATTCAAATGTGGTTAATGCAATTGCATTCAATGGGAATTTGGCTTAGAGTCTGTCAATATAGAGGTCTGTTGGAGGGGAAGGGCTAAAAAGTAATTGATCTTTTTTTCTCTGTGATTATCTTCCCTCTGATTTTAAATAGTCCTAGCTATACTGATCAATAAATAAGCACTTGGCTAGAAAATTTGTAACCTTCTAAGATTCCAAGTATTCAGTGGTATCTAAATCTTGTATTTAGATAGAACCTATATGGTCAGCCTTGGCAGATATTGTCATGTTCATTAGCATAGAATATTTTGTGTGGGTGTGTTTGTCAGTACCATAAACAAAAGAAATCACATCCATTTGTTGGGTGTATAACTACCTTATAAAACCTTATAAAGGTTATAAAGGCATAACTTCACCCTTAAAGAGAAAAGATGTATTTTCTCTATGTATGTTTTAATCCTTTTGTGGACACTATATTTACCTGCTGAGGACACGATCCCTATGGGCAACAGCAAGTATACACTTACAACTTCATTCTTTGCTGCTCTAAACTAGCAAATGGATTCTTAAATTGAACATATTTCATAGGGTTTCCCAAGTTGGGTAGGCCAAGACTGTTGCAGCAAAAATTCAACCCACTTGTTGAGAAAACTGAAAAGCCTTTTATGTTAGTCTTTGATAATTTCTTTGGTCCATTCAGCTGGAATATTAATTCCTTTCCGGTGCTCTCCTTGCCTTCAAATGAACTGAAAAAGAAAACAAACAAACAAGAATGTGGACATGGAGAAGTGAGTATGCTTTTCCTAAAAACATATAAAGATGGTATAAGTGTTAGACCCTAATGGAAACAGCTAGCATTGGTCTGCTTAAATGCACTAAAATTTATTCAACTTCTGTTTCTTGAAGTTTAATGCCATATTCACTTCACATCTGAACTTGGGAGAATCTAAGTCTTTATTAATTATAAATGTCCTAAAAACTTTACTTGCTACAGGATCTTGAGGATATGAGCTATCTTCTGTTCCATAAATGTACTCCTTAAACTCTGAATATCTCCATAGATATATGTAGGCCCATATTTACAAAAAATTCTTATTAGGAGATATATTCCAGTTGAATTCAGTAGATACCTGTATTAAAAATAATTAAGGGATCAGTCCTTGTACACCTGAACAGCCAATCACAAACTCAGAAAGGTTAAAAGATAATACAATCAGTGTGGTTCTATGTCTTTGCTCAGAAAAACTAGAAGGCAGGGAAGGTAAAAAAGCCTCTAGCCAACCGGTCAAACACATTTTAAGAATCAGATGTTTAGAAAATAGGTGTTAATTAGATAAAAGTAGGTGTTATCAAAGACCATTATTTATTAGGTCCTATATTGAACAGAGCAAAGCTTGCTCCTTAAGGATTTTAGCAGCTAAAATCCAAATTAATAAAATACAAATATCCCATAAGGTATTTGCTGGAGCTGTGGCTTGGCTATCCACTGTCTGCCCATGACCCTGTCTCTTGATGAAGATGGTAGCTGTTCAAGATGTGGCACTACTCTTTAATAGTCTGGAAGCAGCCATAAGGCTTTAGTCCTGGACACCTTACCTCCTCAAGGCAGTTTTGTGTGGAGCTTTGCTTGTTTTGTACGAACTTCATCAGGAACAAGGAGAGTCCTGTAAATTCTCTTTCAGTTCACATTTGTTAAATGGTCTTAAAAAAACCTTTTTTCTGTTGTAAAATAGCATTACAGTGTTGATTATGAATCTGGAACAACTGACTATAAGCATTAAAAAAATACCACTGAGTATTGCTCTGACACATCTTTTGACTAAAGTGACCTAGGGACAATTCAAGAGTAACCCATTCAGGGTGGTTTTCTCTACTACATATAAGTCATTGCTTGGCCTATCAGTTGCTTTAGAAAGTATCAGTGGACTTCAATTTTTGAAAATTTAGAAAATAAATGTCTTTCAGATCCCCAGCTGGGATTGAAATTCATTACCTGTGAGTAATAGTTATTTCTCATACCTGGCTCACCCTTTTGCTTAGGAAGATGACTGAATTGCCTCCTGGATGTTGTTTTTGCTCCACATAGCACGAAAAACTTCAAATGTTACTTACAATTTTTCTCCTGATTTTAAATGTCTCAGTTCAATTTCAACTATAATTTCATGACAGAAAACTACCAGAACTCACAAAATTGATTTAAGTTCTTTTTTCTGTCTTTAACAAATATTTATCATTCATGTGGTCATGCAAAACAGTATAGAAGATTCCTTGCTGTAACCAGCTGTACAAAATTATTAAGTAGAATGTCACACTGCTGCCATTCTACTTAATCTTAGCAGATGGGGAAACTGTTTCTTTCTAGGAAATAAGTAATTTTTCTCAGAAGAACAAATTTTCACTGGAGAAATTACTTGCTAATTTCTGTATTATAGTAACAAATAAGCATGATGACTGTCAGCTCTGTAGTCGAAAGCAAGAAAATAAATTTTCCACTACTTGGGAAACTATTGCAAACCAACTTCTTTCAATATATTTACTGCTCTCTAAAGTAGTTTTTACTCATAGAAATCACCAAAGAGTCATTTTATTGTGCATACTGGCTGAAATATGAGGAACTCAAGGGTATTACCTGAAGTGTGGTAACATTCCACTTTGATGTTTTAGGGGATGTTGTGGTAAAGATAGAAATGAAATTTTTCCTAAATCTTCTAGGCTTCACATATGCTCACTTCAGGTACAGCATTTCAGAATAGAATTACTATAGATGCCAGCAAGTGAAGAAACACAAAATCCAGATAACAACCTGAATCAAAAAAATGTGTCTAGCTGAGAAATTATGTTGTTTAGTATTCTTCTGCAGTTCTTCCAAACTGTAGAAGAGCAGAATCATTTAATTCTCTGTTTATTTATGGAGATATTGTAGCATATAGTGTCAGTTCATAGCTGGCCATTATTTAGCTTTTTGGCTATTTTTCTCTTCCTAGGGAAATGTGCTTAGGAGTACACAGAAATAATTTGAATAGAAGTAACTGGACTTCATAGTAAAAAATATGTATTTCTAAGGTGGAAATAATATGTTGAATAAATCTCCTCATGTAGCTCAGAAAACGTGAAGACTGTAGTGTTTTAGGGATTTTTATCAGCCAAAGTTACTTTGGACTAGTGGTGAGATAGAAAGTTTACCTTCATTATCCAAGTTCACATATGACTGCCATAGTTAATTCTTTCCTTCTCTTCGAAATACATGAGGATTTTTGCATTCAGTGCTGAAAAGTTTTTCGTGATTGTAGGGGCATAAGAGTTTTGGCATATTTTCTTCAATATTTTTTCATATGATTAATCTTAAAAATAATGTAGTCAGATGCAATATTTAATTTAAAAAATTTCCTAGCTCTGTGTTGTACAGAAGCAGATTGTGGTAATTCAAAACACGGAAACTAATTTCTAAAAAACATCCAGTGAAGGTTTTCCCCCATATATGCACAAATATCTATTTATATGCACATAGATATGTAATGTAGCTATAATCTTCTTTTTTGCTATGGGGTTGTTCATATGAATTATTTCCTCAAGGGTATAGGTTCTTGTAGAATAAGACCACTTGGTTGATAAAGTGGAAACCTTGTGGAAAATAAGTGTTGACAGAGAAAGTGTCTGCTAGGACATGAGTAGGAAATGGAGCTCAATTATAAATTTTTTTTCCTGTCAAATGTTGATGATTCTTTACGAAGTATATCTTAAGTCCATTTTATTTGTGGTTATTGGGTAAAAATATATTTTTCGTGTTTGGGAAAAAATAGTTTTATATTGTCCCTTTTACACATGAAAAAAATGGAAGCTTTTTTTGTATATCTGTATTTCAGTATCTAGGAATAGGAGCAAGATACAGGTTCCAATACACTGCCTTCCTCCACTCCTGTGACTGGGAAAATGAACTACTGAGAGCTTAAGTATCCTTTTGTTGGCTGAACTTTATGCTAGCAATTTTCTTTAAATGATTGCTTTTGTTAAAATATTTAAATCAATTTTATTTAATATTTTAAAATAATGGAAGCATTAATTTGGTAATGTATTCTGTTTCTGATATTTTAGTAATGTGGCTTTTTAATTGGGAAGCTATTTTTAATAAATAAATTTTCCTAAGAAAATGTACAGCATAAATGGAATAGATTTGATTCAAAAGGAACAGTTACCGTACTTCCTGAGGGCTCTGTAAACATGTAGAAGCTTTTTAAAAAATCTATTAAAATACTATTAAGAAAACCTGTTATCTGCTGGTCTACGAGTGCTACAACAGCAGAGAATGAAAGGCTTATGTGTCGCTCTGGGTGTGAACCACTGAAAGATGAAGAGAGGCCAGGAGTGCACCTGCAACGGACAGAGAAGATGCACTGATACAAATTCCTGTGAAATTTTGGGTTAAATTAAGAACTTCCTTAAAGGGGAAGTCCCTTGCTCTGGGGGAGCAAACACTGAATGTTGATTCAGCTATACAATCTACAAAACTGTTTTCAGTGAAAGCTGATGCACACATATTCAAGGAATTGAGCACTTAATATTACCTATATCCTGAGGCCACCACAATGTGATACTTTTTAAAAGCTGATTGTAAACTATAATCAATAACTAATTGGCTGATAAAGTAAAAATTTCTCTTCTAAAATTGCTTTTCTAATTAAATGTAAAAATTTATGACATCCAAGTATTCTTCTATTTTTCCCTAGAAAAAGAAAATTATTTTTAGACCATAGCTGCTATGGTATACTGGGTCTTAATTTGGACTTTATGTGCTGTTCATTTTGCCTGTTTTGGACATATACCTCTACACACACAAGTGTGTTGGTTGTTTTTTATGCTCTCTTCAGACTCCCTGGCCCCAGAGTATGCAGGAGACCTTCTTCAAGTGTAACACCAATTTCTTTTGTTAGTCAGCTGGTGCTGGTTGCATGCAGATAATTTTCTGCCTTTGAACCAAAAATATTACCTGATTTGAGTCATCCAGGGACCCCACTGTGGGTGGATAAGAAGGGTCTTACTGTTTCTTTCTGATGAAATAAAAGTGATAATTATAGGCCAAGTCAGAAGAGGAGAAAAATCAAAATGCTTCTAAATGCCTATTAGTAACGTAGAACATTTAAATTATGCATGAGGGAGCATAAGGGTGTATTAGAATCACTGAAGAGTGCAAATAGTGTCCTTTAACATGCTCTGTGAGTGTATTTGAGGTGCTGATAACGGTATGATCCCCTTGTCAAGGGATGTTATTGATGTGGCATTGCTTCTCTGTGTGACTGATAGTAGCAATATCTTCAGTTAAACAAAAAGCACTTGTGAACATGGAACCACTATGCAGGCTTCTGTTCTTGATTATCTGCTGAAGGGTCATGACTGGTTCTGTTTGAGGGCAATATCAGTAAAGACCCAGAGTGGAAAATGGGGATAATGATTAATCAGATGGAAGACATAAATTCAAGGGAAATTGCTTTAGAAAACAGACAGGTCAGGATGACCTTTGCAGCGTCAGAGTCCACTGTCTAGTGAAAGATAAAACTAAGCTGTTAAACCTTAAGTAATTCTTACCTCTTGGGGAATGCATGGCTTTTAAGGATTGAACCAGTGAGGGTGGGCTCCACCTTTTAAAACATGGAAATGACATGAAAAATTAAATAAGGCTGCTGTGTACACTCTTTCCTAATGGTTTGATTTATCATATTATACTGAACCTAGGGGTGTAGAAGAAACCACAGTCAAAAATATGACTGTGTATCTCCTCTGCCTAGTTTACATTGCTGTAAAAAACAGCCGTTCCTTTTAGCAGGAACACATACAATAAGGTGGAGGTATTTTAAAATTATTAAGCAACTATTACTGATTTTGACTTCCCCCCCCCCAATGTTTTTATCCCAGTTCCTTTTAATGAAAACCCTTTTAATGTGAATCAAGAAATTAATACATTTAATCTCAGCAGCTGGCAGAGGTAGTATGTTACACCCCCTTCAGAACTGTGTGGTTAACAGTTTTTCTTGGTCTGCTCCATACCAAAGACTCAACAGATTTAAGACTTTTGACACCACCTGCTCCAGAAGATGTCCAATGACTCCCAGTCCCCTCTGTATGTTTGAGAGAAGATAATGCTTTGATATGTATCTAATATGCTACTTGAATGGCAGCACAGGAAATCAAGCCCACAGCTCCTGAGCGCAGCAGTGCCACAGAGATTCTGTTGCTTCAGCCTTTGTCCTTTCAAGGGTTTCTTTCAATGACATTTTTCTATCTGAATATTCAGTCATAATATAAAAATGCTGAAGTGCTATAAATTCATAAGCCTGGTTAATGCTAAAAGTTGTGCAGAATTTTGAATTGTTTCTCATGTGTTTTCAGCACACACTTCTAGCAAACTACTGAAGATAATTGTTCTATAAAAGGTGATGCGTCATTGCCAATCACCCTGGCTTCAGTGTGAGTGTGTTAATTTATTGCAATCCAGTCTAAAACATTCATCCTTAATGTTCCTTGCAAACACTCTTTTCAGACTTTAAGGGTGTGCTGTTGCTTGATGCGGCAGAACAGAAATACGAGATCACAAATAGGTAAGAGATGCTAAAAAGTGCAGCTCAGTGTGTGAAGTGCAGTGTGCTCCCCTGTCTTGCCAGAAAGGAGAACTGAGAATGTGTGTTGTAGTGCGTAAATATGGGTTTGTAGACTGCACTTGCTACATAAGTCAAAAGTAAGGTTTCTAACTGGCCATTCTGGTAACAGCTGTGGTCAGAGATTGCTAATGAAAAATACTGCCATGTTGGGTTTTTTGGCTATTCCTGCTGCTCTTCCAGGTTATAGTTTTGGTCCCAAGAGACTTTATAATTTTGAGTACACCATCCTCTATGGATAAAGCTGCTTTCAAATTTACAGTGTCTAGGGTCTAGAGATGCCTTCAGCATTATCAGTAGAGAGGTGGACCTGTGTATATAGAATTTTAGCCTGCTGTCTGTAGCTTTACTGTCTACTTTTAGTGAAGTTTCATGGTCCTAAGGGTAGTCTGCAAATCAGGAATATGACCTTGTTTTCTGTGACGATGCTGAGTGTCCCAACAGACTTGGTTTGCCCTGTGAGTCTCACTGGGACCCCTCACACAAGCACCTTCGGCCTGCTGGTTCAGGACCTTTGGCTGAGACCAGGCTTTGGCCCTCAGGAGAGTGGCCAAGGAGCAGCAACCATGAGACTGCCCCAGGAGAGAAGGCAGGGCAGGAGATGAGGGAGACCACAGTGTGGGCAGGGCAGTGCTGTCATGATGGAATATTGTCCTGAGGCAGAGCATGGTGAGAGCAACAGTTTTCATCAAGTGTCTGGTGCTCGTCAGACAGAGTAGGGCAGTGTTGTGTCCATCATCTGTGTCAGGCAAGTCCAGTCTGAGATTCAGGAACAGCAGGGAATAGGAGACAGATGGAGCTATATAGTGCAGCTACAGGGAAGCTCAGGCAGACCTGGGGTGGCCAAGTCTGAGCTTAAGAGGGAACTTGAGCCCATGGCAGAGCATCTGGTGTACTGGAAGGGGTACTGGGTGAGGCAGGGCTGGATAAAATCTTAATGAGGGACTAGGAGCCCTGACAGCCAATTAAAACTCTACAAGAGCAGAAGCACAATCAGTTTCAAAGCAGGGAACTTCAGGAATACGGTAAACTTCACTGCTGAATGTCAAAACATTTTAAGAACCAGACTAAAAATTAGGCTAAGAATAAGGTGGAATACTGAGGATCTCAGTGAATCAGAGAATTGTTCATGTCTATAAAGCACAAAGATTACCAGGTGGCATTCTGCTTTAAAATAAAATAGAGATGGTTTGTATGACAGAATTTATTTCTGGGATGTTTCAGCTCACCACACCTTTCTGCTGTGCAAATTCAAACATAGGGAACAGAACATTTTTTTTCAAATTTCAAGTAGGTTGTTTTCAAAATAAGCTGCAGAAAGCTTACCAAAATTGAAAAAAAAAATTACCAGCTTTTCTATCTTCATTTTGTGGCCTTTATTTTGTGCCTTTAATGGCAGAGCACTGTGTTTATTCAGTTGTGCCATCCATCTCTACATATTCTACCCAAGGGAAGAAAGCCACACTGTGGTTGTGCTCAGATTGCGTAATGTACTCTGAGATACAGATAAATCCCATTTTGTTAGAAGTCTAAGTTACTGAATCTGAAAAGCTTGTGTCTGCTGCATTTTCAGTACAGACTTTTCATCTGTCCATTATATTAGTCTCTTTTCATGGTTCCTTCTCACATATGTTACCAAGTCCACAAAATAAAGGCTTATGGAGTTCACAGAATGAAGTAGTGGTGTAAAATATAAGCTGCTAAAGTATTATATTGGTGATTTAATGGGACCCATAAACCTACAGGCACTTTGATTCATTTACTTGAAGTTTTCTTACACCTGCATGTGCTAAGGCATGTATGCACTCTGCAACCTGCAATAATAGTGTGATTCAGGATAAAAAACTGAAGATGTGTAGTCAGCACACAATGCAGTTTGAATCTGGCTAAAAGATGAGTTTATGCTAAGCACTACAAAGTTTGTTTTTCTCAGTGTGGCATAAAATGAGGTAAACAATTTGCACAATTGTAAGTCAGTGCAGCCTTAAGTAAAATGCATTTGGGTTTTTAGCAGCACCATTTGTGTTTAGGGAGCATTGAGCAGTCATGATTTCCTTTCTTACCTAGTTAAGGTCTGGTAGACAATGAGTCAGCCTTCATTGTGAAAAAGTAATTTCCACCTCAAACTGTTGCATTTCCCTACTGGGAGAGGTAAGATTTTATGAGTGTGAAGAATCACTGTTTTTAGTGCAGCAGAACTAGCATTTTATTTGAGTATCAGGTTCCATAATCTTTAATAGCTTGGGTATATCTGAAGATGAGCAATACATTACTGTGATCACAACCTTCCAGTAAAAACGCTGCATGAAGTATGGTGTAGAAAAGAGAACTAGGAAAACTCTAAAGAAACAGGATGCATTAGAAAAGATTGGTGTACATGATCTGGCATATACACAGTACAGTTTTTTTTTAGCCAAATAATTTAGTATGTATCCTGTTCTTTAGGAATAAAAGAGAAAATCTAAGGTGAAGGTAAAACCAAATCACATTGTAAAAAGAAGTCTAGGAGTCTTGGTTGTTCTTGTATACAAAAATGAGAGCAGTGTAGGATTGTAGGGTCCTTTCAAAGTACAATAATCTCTTCCTTAACCTCCTTCTTTTATGTGAGATGCCAAGATGTTTGAAGAGAGATCATAAACTTTTAATTACTTCAGAAGGAAAAATAATATATAAATTCACTTTCTACTTAAATTCACTTTCTACTTAAACTCATTGGAACTTTTTGCTATATATATATCTTATAAATATTTAGATATATTTTGAAAACACTGAAAATATCTTTTGCCTAGGCACCTCTTGTCTGCATATAATCAGGCTGCTTGTCTTACAGCTTTCTATGGATGTTTTCTTCTGTCATTCTTGATTATAGGTGAGTTCCCATATTGATGAATATCCGCAACAGAATCTGAAAGTCCTTGTTACTTTTTATGTGCAAATATATTCCTTATCAACTTTGTTATGGCCTTATTATGTGTAGTGATCTGTTCCTGACACGTACAGCTTTTACTTCTATAGTTACACAGCTTTCTGTTTTGTGTCTGTATTTTTCCGAGCTGTTTTCTCTCAGAAGTGGTAAATTTATGGAAAAACACAGTTCAAAGAGCAATGTGTTGAAATTACCAAATACAAATTTAAAAACATATTTTTATATCTGCCCATGTCAAGTTTCGCAAGTGGTCTAATTTTTTTGTGTTTAAATTGCCTCTATTTCAAAGTAGGAAAGAGAAAATTATTAAATATTCTGTGTAGTTTATCTAAGGAACTCATGTTAAAAGAAATTTTTGCCCTTTGAACATTAATAATCTATATCTATAATAATTTATTTTCTACATATCCTAATTAATTTGCATCAAGAAACATAAATGCTGTCTATTATCTAATTTTACTTTTCAAAACAGAGCAAAAATAGCAGGAACCGTGGCATTTTTTTTGCATTTCAAAATCACTAGAGATCAAGCATTTTGAATTAGAGCAAAGTCATAAAAATGTTGGCATTTTCATAGCATGTGACAGGGATGTGACAAAAATCTGATATATATTTTAAATCTATTAAACTCTCCCATCTTTGCCCAGTGCTTCTCCAAAATGAAATTTGTATAAAAACAGAAGACCATTTTCTTCTCCCATATGGGCAGTGGTTGCTTAACCAATTTTAGCTAACTGTTTGGGGGCCTAAATGGTCACCCATCTTCTAGACTCTGCTGAGGTGTCCTTTTGTCTCTCTCTAGATTACCAGACTGAGTTCGAAACCTTTTTTGTTATTCTGTGAAAGATATATTTGTATACTGACATATTCAGCAATTGATGCTTGATTTTGATTTATAAAAATAGAGCTCTTCATTTAATGTGAGAAAATAATCTTTTTTTTTTTGATCTGTCAGAATGATAGAGTAATTTGGGTGAAGAAGTAATTTGGAGGTTATCTAGTCTCAGATCTGGATTTAAATAGTTCAGAGTCTTGTCCAGTTAAGGTTTGAATACCTCCAATGCTGGGAAACCCAGTGCTCCTCTGTGTAGCCATGTAACTGGCTGGAGACTTAACATGAAGAATTTCTTCCTTAGAACTGTCTGGAACTTCTCTTGCTGCAACTTGAAACTGTTTCCTCTTTTCTTTTTGTCTTTGCCTCTGAAAAGAGCCCATCCTCATTGTATCTTTAATCTCTCATTAGATGATGAGGGATGGTGAATGGATTTCTCCTTAAGTATTCTCCTCTGAAGATCAGGTAAAAAAGACTTATTCTCCTTGTGCATCATGTGTCCCAGATCTCTAACCACACTAGTGATCCTCTCCAGACTGTGGTGATGGTGAAATACATGAAGTTGGATGTGGTAGTCAGTGTGGCCACAGGGAGGGGAAATGTTCCCTTCAACCACTGGAGAGCATTCCTCCTAAAGTGACCCAGCTGTTGTGGTGGAATATGTTCTGCATGTTATTCACCTGAATCCGTAGGGTCGTGTGCAGATTTAAGGAAGTGATTTAAATTTAAACAATGTAAATATTATTTTAATTCAAAGAATATATTCCATGTCTTAACTTTACAATTTGACCTCGCCAGATTTATGAGATACGGCAATAATAGACCTGTTACAAATAACAAAAAGTAACAGATGTTAAACATAAAGAAAAAATAATATGATCTTTGAGTGAATAGCAAAGTGACTGAAAGAGAGTATGGATGAGAAAACCAGGATGTTCAAGGACCTTTTAACATTATGCTGAGAAACCACTACTCTCCTGCTAGGGTTTATTGAGCACAGCAGCTGATTCCCCATGCAGAGGCCAACACAGAGCAGCATCAGATAAAGACAGAACTGGCGGAACTGGGAAGAGTCTTTAGACTCTCATTCTGCAGGCACAAGAATGATGTGCCCCGGCAGAAATTCAGCAGAATGAAAAACTAAATGTTTTCAGGAAGTTTTTCCCAATGGTATCTCAGTGTGTGACCCTGTATTTACTCCTAAAAAAAAAAGAATGCTTACCTCTTTTATTTCAGGAAGAAAGGAAAGACACGTAATTCCAGCTTGTAATACAGCTTGCCCTACAAGATGCCCTTCAACCTTCCCAAGTTTTCCCTAAGCTCCAGTGCTATTCTGTGGCATCTGTCAGTCTAGTATTTGTACAGTTGCTGTTTCAAAGTACCTGCACGTCACAGCTTTGTGCAAAGCAATTTCAGAAATGGCTGCTTCGGTGGTTGAGGCTTGCCCTGTTGTATTTGCAGATTTTATTCCCTGGAGAATTTCCACAGGGCATTATTTTCTTATTTTACTTCCAGGATAGATCTCCTTGGCTATTCTTCTTAGAACTTCAGTCTTGGTGTTTCTAAAATAAGTTTTTTTAATATATATCTATCCCCAGGTTTCCCTCTTCTTCCTTGTGAGTGGAATTTTTTTCTGCTTTATTTTGATCTCAGATGATTCATGACTACTGGTGGGCCTTTACTTTCAGAGAAGACTTGTCTGCTTTCTATACCGCAGCAAACATGACAATGGCAGATAAAAGACAGAAATTGCTAGTCATTGTGCTTTTGGTAGAGGGTTGTGGTTTTTTTTTCTTGCTAACATTGAGCAATGAAAACTTTCTTGTCCAACTGCTTTGTGCTGTTCCTTCATTATTGAAATGCAGGATGATGCTTTCCACTGTGATTCTGACAACTAAAAAGTACAAAATGCATTGGAAACACTGGTGATGAAAGCGAATTTTCAGGAGAAGTAGGTGTGAGAAGGGAGATAGCCCTTGGCTTCAGAGGAAACAATTTTCTTTTGCATTTTTTTCTGCTTTTAAGGCAGCCTTAAAAATGCAGAGATATGTCTGAATATGTTTGATTAAAAAGAAGTTTTTATCAATAATGAAATTTCAACTTTCCTAAGATTCGGGTAGTCATTCAGGTAATGTGGGTAGAGTATGAAATCTCACTAACTTTTATTGATGAAACTTATGTCATTCAGGTTGGATGATGTTTTATTCTTTTCAATTCTTGTTGAACAAGATGATGCATTCAGCTTGTATTGGGTGGTGTTAATCACCACCCAATACAGATCCTGGAAATAATATGTGCTTTGGGTGAATAGCAAAGTGACTGGAAGGGAGCACTTTTTCACTGAAGAGGTCCAGAGGAAGCATAGTATTCAAAGAACAAATTAAAACCACAGTGTTGGAGAACCACAGTGATCCACCTTACCTTTAAAGAAATTATTTTTTTTAGTGTTTCCCAGGTAAAAGCATATAGAAGCTTGAAGTAGACAAATAGTGATCAGATTGATTGCAAAACTGACAAAAGCAATCAAAACTGTGGTATTTATGTACTGTGAGGCAAAATGACTAGGAAGCATTAGATTTCAAAAAAATCCAAAAACCAAAAAAAAAAACCCCTAAAAACATTGGACTAACAAAATTTTCTTTGTATATGCTAATCTCTGTTTACAGTTTACTGTGGGAAAGACAGCAAGATGTCTCAAAACATGTCCTATGCTTTGTTCAGTCACCTTTTCCTAGAAAAGCAAGCTCTGGATTACATAAAAAAATGAAGGAAAGCATCATTCCACTGTAGGATCTTAACAGTTTTGTTCCTAATAATATTTTAATTTTTGTTCCTACTAATTATTTAATTAGTAGATATGGCTATTTCAGTTTTGGAACTCAGTCTAGCCTGTTAGGGGTGCATTGAACTGAGTCTAATTCTAATGAATTAGACATTGCTATTACAATCAGAGAGTAGGTAATATCAGTTTTCTCTTCAATAATTCTCTTGCTGTCAATATTGAACCTTTTTTGTAGGTCAAAAGAAAGCATGAAAAAGGCTTGATAAGAGAGGTTGGAGCATAGATGAACCTTCACTCCAGACTGTGACCTTAGGTGGAACTGTGGATCAAAGGGGTTTAGAAGACTGATAAAAAGTGAGATGAGTTAGACATGACTGTGTCAGCATTAGGATGGTGGTACTCATAAAACTTACCAGCATTGTATCACCCTTCTTCAGGATATTCTTTGAAAGATATTTAGAGCATAGAAGTAAAGCATGGAGGACTCATATAGTGGAAATATAGAGTGAAGAATGTCCCACCTCCTAACTTTGGACCTGTGATTTTTCACTCTGTCTTTCTTGGAGAATTTGTTTTTACAATATTATTGTATTTTTATCGGAGATTATTCAGTTAAGATTTCCTGATTTTCACAGGACAGAGTTAATAGCTTTTGTCTTAGATTTGTGATTTCATTGTCTTATGTGGTCTGATTTCATCATACTGTTAGATTTCCCATTTGTACTGCTTAAAGGAGAGCTTTTGCAGATCCTGGTTTCATTGCTTATATATCCAGATGTAAGTGGGGAAGAATCAGGCCTGTAATCAAAAGCACTGTAAGGAAAGAATTATTAGACTTATATGGTTTTGTTGGGATGTTAAGGCTCTAAGGAGCAGTTAAAGGTAGTATTTTTGTTAAAGGCTGATGTCCTCAAACATTTTGCTTTCAGGCAAATATGTTCTTTTTTCTGAAAAAGGTTATGAAATTTCAAGTAAAAACAAGCTAAGAGCAATTCCCCGTGTTTTGTTCTAATTAGTTAAATAGTTTAATAGTTTTGTTCTAATTAGTTAAGTAGTTTAAGAAGAACTGGGCAGGTAGAGCATATGGTGCAGAAACAGTTATCTCTGCTGGTTTAATGAGGAAGGAAAGTAATAAAATGGGAAAAAATATATTGCAACGTACCATGAAGACCCTGTTTCTGCTGAGCTCAGGATCGTTGATGTGTACTAGGTAAATGAATTCCCATGCTCATCTTCCATACGTCTGTTGTGTAAGCAGAGAGGATGCAGTGACAAGTGCTAGTGCAGGACCAGTGGTGAAAATACCATCCAAGCAGGGAGAGTGTTGGGGACAGCCACTGGTGGTGGCACTGCAGCCTTGTAGTATTATACACAGTTCTGTCTACTGCAGCTTGAGCTGGAAGAGTGCAGTCTACAGATGTGACTCTCAACATGAGAGAAAGAAAATTTGTTTAAAATACAGAAACATAGCTTTTAATCTGCTAGCATTACGCAAAATGAATCTGCTTCACACCAGCTTTGATGCCAGCTCTTGTTTATTTTAAATAACAATACTTCTATAAATAAATAACCTTTATTGAGGATTCTATTCTTTATTAGGTCATACTGAAGTAAATACTACCCTGGAAAAATAAACAGAGGGCTTTGCACATGAAGGGATGAGGAGGAAGTTTGCAGGTGGGGGAATTCAAGCATGGGTCGTTTTATTTTCTTCATTACTGAGAACACTTGCAAGACAATAGCATCTTCTGTTTGTGAATTAACATAGTTCAGGTGCCCCATTTAACCTGGGATATAAAATAATTTGACAAGGTAGTAAAATTGGAAGTAGTTATGATCTATGAAATGCACCTTTGAGTGTGACTTCCAGATCTGTTCTGAAGACTTTATTATCCTATATACATATAGTTAATACCACTTTTTGTAGTACCCAGTGAGTCTTCTCCCAGCCTATGTTAAGCAAAGATCTAAGTCTTTGTGGGACTGAGTTTTCTGACTTGTCATAGATTTATATCTTCATGGAATCTCACTGATTTAGTTTGTTATGTCCAATCTTTATTTCTGACGTGGTGCAATCTGTACAGAATGCTAAGTATACTGAAATCTGTGAATGTAACATAGTGGAAAAGAATAAATATTAGAGCAAAAGGATGCTTTGATTTTTATTTTGTGTATGTATCTTTGAGTGTTTTTACAAAACGGGTTTTTTTAGGTGTTTCCTGAAGGAGTATTTCTGTTTCTGGCAGAAACACTAGTTTCCTGGGATTTTTTTTTTGTTTTAGTTGAAGGAATTGAATAGGAATATGGTGTTTGCTTTAGTGAAAGTCAGTGAACATGTTGGCTGAATTAGTTGGTGCAAAGAAGAGTGTATAGCTAGACTATCATCTCTGCTTCTGCTGCTTTATGCTACTCAGGTAGTCATTAATCCTTACTCTTTCAGACTTTCCAGTTACTTACTTGTAGTAATCAGTCCAACATAATTGAAAGGGTGGGAAGCTATCATGCATGGGCTGTAAATTATTCCTCTTTGTACTTATCACCTTAAGGCACGGATTTCAATTCATTGAGAAAGCAAAGCTGTTTTAAAAAACAGTGTTCAGATTAAGCATTTTACTTGGAAACTTCAGCAAGATAGAGAGACATTTCTGATTTCTGCCCAGACAGAAATTTTGCTCTGTCTGTCTGCATGTTTTTTGATGACAGGTTTATCAAATTTTAGTGAGTATGAGCAGATGAAATTCCTTGTTGATGTACCTGGTTTATCACAAACTGCAGAGTAAGTTCAGATACTTATGCAAATTTGATTTTTTTGAGTCTGTTGAACTCATGGGGTAGGTGTACTACAGAAGGGTAAAGCATGGTTTTACCAGTGTTGGCTCCTAGACTCTGTGTTGATTTGGTATTCCTAAACTCCTGCTTTCTTCAAGATATATGTATGCATACACACACACACAGACACACATATATATACATACATATATATGTGTGTGTATATATATAGACTCACACATATGCACCCCGTAGTAATAGGGAATTTGACAAGTGAAAACCGTTGCTGGACAAACAAAAAGAAACAAATATCAGTCTAAGAATGAGAGGAATTCAGAATTTAGGTTAAATGGGTTGCATGGACGCTGTAAAATTATCTAAAATCTAGGAATACACTGTACTCATTAACACTCAGAAAAGTACCTGTTAGGATTTCATGGAGTTCTTGAAGATATTTGTAGAAGGCTGCAGCAGATCCATAAATGTTTTGATGCATGTTCACTAACAGCTAGTAGATACTTCTACCTAGAAAGATAACTTCTGCTGAGCACCTTGAAAACTCTAATTAGAGAAAAAGCTCTGATTAGGGAAACTGCCTTGGCATAAAAGATTCACCAGGATGACCTACTTAAAAGGATCATCATGTACCTAAAGTCAGGCTACAGTTTGCAGTCATAAATATTACATCAGGACTTTTTAAAGGTTGCATTTCTTTTCCAGTAAATGCTTCAGTTCCCATTAATAGTTGAATAGTACCATCGCATCTGATTTCTTTGAGAAACAGTCAAAGTGTATGAAATTAATCCAGAGGAAGATACTAAAAATAAAGACATTTTTTTACTATAGGTGAATTTCTATTATTAAAAAGCTAGGGAAATATCTTTTAGCTTCTAAAGTCATGTCAGTGTGATTGTAGGCTTCATTTTCTTGTATCAAAAGTACATCACATCCTTAGTTTATCTAATGCAGTCTGTAGTTTTCCTATCCCTCAAAACACTATCAGTCCTAAAACTCATGTCTGGAGTATACTTCTGGAGACAGTATATGCAATAGAATGAATAAAGGACAACTTCTTAAAGCCATTCCTTGGTCTTCTCCCATAAAGCTCTGAGGGCAGTTCACACTGCTTTAGAAAGGGTAATAAGATTAGCTTCAGAAATTTCCATCTATTTTTATTCCTGCATAATATCTCACTGCCTCCTTAGTTGCATTACTGCAGTTTTTCTGAGGTAATGCTGGAAAATAGATCATTAAAATGATCATGGTTAAAAATAACCTTTTCCCCAAGCTGGAAGCAGGCTATGTTTTCTTAGAAGCCCTGCTAAAAAACTGTAGCTTGCTTTCTCCTAGAGGGGAGTCTTCTACAATCTGTTGCAGTGTCCAGATTCACACATGTGCAGACACACACACACACACACACACACACACACACACACACACACACTTTAGACACATGAGTAACGGTGTGATTTTGTAACTGATTTTAGCTGTGTTAACTACAGACTGTTGCCAAAAAACGATCCTGCATTTCTTCCTTCTGTACGCTTGCATGCTGCTGTCATTTCTTTCTCCTGCCCCTAGTGATAGTGCAGATGTGTGGAGAGCAAATTGTCTTGTAGATATGCCTGAAAACTGCACAAAGAAGGGAATGGTTAGTCTTCAGTCTAATAAGCAAACTGCTCTTGACTCGTGTCTGCATTTGAGGCTGCACGAGATTGAAAGATACAGGGGAACAGGGAGGAGAACCGGGGAAAATGTCTTGGTGCTTTCATGCAGCTTGGTTATTGGGAACTCATGCTGGTCTAACACGCTGGGAGATGCATTAGCTGATAATACACAGTTGCTCCACTCTATCCCTACTGTGAGTACAGATAGCGAAGAAAGGAATGTGTCTGTCCACAACTTAGGTATTGGGAATCTCCAAAGTGTGAAAGTGCCACCACTTCTGCCCGCACAGCTCCCCACAATGAATTTTTTAGGGTGGGATTTCATATTGCTAAGACTCAGTGTGAATGCCCTGTGAATGCATGGGCCAAATTCAGTCAGCTTTGAGACACTGGTACAGACTGGAGGAATACTAACTTTCTACAGGATTTGTGTTAAATAGAAGGCTACAGAGATATTTCATGGTAGCTCACTGAGAGAAAGGTTAGTGTTTGTAGCCCTTTCCTACAAAACAGGGAGTTCTAATGAGAAAGGATATTGCAGACAGAGTCAATCAGCATCCAATCTGATGCATGGAATTGCTTGGTTTCTTTCAGAATAAAACCTGCTATCCAAAACTAGACAGTAAAAAATTGAATTTTGAAGATTGTCTGAGAGAGATATTAAATTTATCTTTTGCATATTTTCCTTCTAACCTGTGGTATTTGTATCTCTGAAGAAAATGCCTGCCTTTATATTCGAAACCCTTTCTTCTGATGTCCAGTGCTTAAATAAATATTGAGATGATTCTGTATCATGCCTCAGTGGGAAGAGGCATCTAAAAATAGCAAAGTATAAACTTTTTTCTCTTATATTTTACAGGTTGAACATTACAGCTTCACTTGTACCTGGGCGTTTTCCACTGATGTCCAACACCCAATAGACATTCCAAACCATATTTGGCAGGTGCCTTTGCAGCCTAACAGCAGTCCTTCTTTGACACAGGATGGAGGACACCTACAAAGACAGGACTTCACTAGTGAAAGGGGCCAAAGATATTGCTAAAGAGGTGAAGAGGCAAGCAGTGAAAAAAGTTAATAAAGCAGTTGACAAAGCCCAGGATGGCTACACACAGAGGTCCTACAGTCGATTCCAGGATGAGGAAGATGATGATGATTACTATGGCCAAGGAGGAAGTTATGGTGTAGAAGCTAATGATGACGAAGGATCAAGTGAAGCAACTGAAGGACATGATGAAGATGATGAAATTTATGAAGGGGAGTATCAGGGAATCCCCAACATGGGGCAGGGTAAGGATGACATGGTGGTCTTAGGTCAGTCTATGCGTGATGAATACAAGGATCGTCATGAACTGGAAACAGAGAGGAAAGCTGATGAAGAAGAGCTGGCACAGCAATATGAATTGATAATACAAGAATGTGGCCATGGTCGTTTCCAGTGGGCCCTCTTCTTTGTGCTAGGAATGGCCCTAATGGCTGATGGGGTTGAAGTGTTTGTTGTTGGATTTGTGTTACCCAGTGCTGAAACAGATATGTGTATACCCAATTCTGGATCAGGATGGCTCGGTAAGTAAAGTCGTCATTCTGTCTTTTTGCTATTAAAAGATTTGCTTACAGTAAGACTAAATAGGTATTTGTCAACAGAGAAGCTTTTATAAAAAGAGGATTGTCTTGAATATAAATACAGTTATTTAAATTAAAATTAATTGTATGTATTAAGAATTTAATTAATATTGTAGTTTCATTTTTAGATTATTGTTTTCTTAGTCAGTCAGTAAATAAATCGCTAAAGAGAAAGACCACACTGTAAAACTTAATAAGAAGAGGGACAAATTTTGTTCTCGTATAAAAGAGTAGATGTCCAAATGAGCTAATCTCAAAAAAAAGTAAAACCACAAAACCAGCCCACAGATGGAGAATTGGAGTCCTGTTGAAATTATAAAGCTGTAATAAACAGCAGATAATACAACTGTATGGCAACATTTTCGCACATGAACCTTTGAAATGGTGAGGTGAAATTAAATCTAGCAAATGAAAAAAATTCCAGTGAAAAGGCTATCTATTACAGCCTTTCACTCTTTTTGTTTTTAGTCCTTTTATGCCAGTGACTGTTCTCCAGCCATCCAAAGAGAATACTGTTTACTTAGGGTCAGGGTGACAGAAGAATGAACAAGAGCCTGAGGTGTGCTTTTTGTGTCCATTCTGCGGATGTGGGTAGGCTGTGTCCCATCCCCTTGCCTGCTCCCTCCTGTGGTGTGGAAAACAGGCAGTCTGAGCCAGCTTTGTGTGGCTTGGTGAGAGCAGCAGCGCTGCAATCAGGTCCATGCTGTTTTCCCTGGACATGCCTGAGCACAGAAGGTAAAACAAGGCTCTCATGGGGCAGGGCTGGAGAAAAGTTGTAGAAATGGTTCCCCAAGGAAGAGGGGAGATAGGAGCCTAGGCAATTGGGACAAAGCAGGAAATTAAATGTATATGTGTAGATGAGTTACTTGAGCCTAAAGACTGGAGAAAAGGAGGATTTAGAAGACATTTAAAAACCTTTGTTTTGTAGCGGATGTTCTGCTTGCACCCTCCATCGTTGCAGCACATGTTTGTGTTGCAACAGATCTCATTTTAGCTTTGCTCAGTTTCCTGACATATTGATACCTGCACTGGGGGTCTGTGGGTTTCAGTGCTGTGGACTGCAGTCTCCCACAGCGACATCTCTAAGTCTCCCTCCAGGTGACAGGAGCATAAGTGGAAACAGGTGAGGAGTTCTCAGATAACTGTGTCCTTTGGGTTATTCTTTGCTATTTGATCATTTGTTATTAGAACTACTTTGCCTGTAGTGCAGTGATTAAACATAAAATGGAGGGAAATAAATTATTACAGTTTTAATGGTTAAAGAGATTATATGCTGAATACAAATAATCTGTTTTGTATTGCTTGTTTATTCTAAATGCCAACATTGTACGTGTCGTGGTTGGACCTGTGAGCTTTCAAGTCTACTTCCTAAAGAAAGATGAGAAACAAAGACAATGCAAACCTGTATCACTAGATAAATGTCAATGAGTCAGTGCCGATAATAACATACAATGCATCTTTGAAAAGTAGTGAATGCCCAGTTTGCTTTTTTAACATGATTTTTTCATCTAGTCCTTGGCAGCTGACAATATCTTTAAAATCTACACATCGATTTTTATAATTTTTGTAATTTTTATAATTTTTATATTGCTAGAACAAAAATTATTTTTCTCACCCCCATTTTAATTACTGATAAACCTGCTTGTTTTACCACATTCACCCTGCTCAACAAATGAAAGAGTCAAAGTAGTCTTTGTTCTCCAGGGTGATAAAATATGAGGGTAACCCCCAAATCTCCAATTAATTAAAACTACATTGTATTTTCTACAAATAGTATTCTTTCTAAACAACTGCATTAGATGTTATGGAGGTGTTTGGAATTGAGAGTGGGGAGTATTTCCCCAGAGTAATAGCAGCCATGAGTATTCACATCCACCTGTTGGGGTCTGACCTATGTCAAGAAGGTTGAAGATTTCCCTGCCACTAGAGTTCTTATGATGCTGTCTTGAGATGTACTGGAATAAGTCTGTAAGTGTTTAAATTCAGTACAGAAGCTGTTAAATACATCATAGTTACAAGTATTTGTATGTGTCTGTATGTGTGTGTGTATGTGTGTGTGTGTGTGTATAAATTATGCTTGTTGACAAAATTAAGGTAACAGCTCTGCAAAACTCAGCTGTGCAAGCAATGTATTCTCATGCCTAAAATATAGAAATCATAATATATCTTCCTATTGCAATAATATAAAACTAGCCTCTCTGTTGTGGTTTTAACAAATAATTGTGTACTAAAAGATTAACGTACAAAAGCAGGAAAGAACAGCGATAAGCAATTTCTTTCCCAGTGTGTATTGAGGGCATTGCAACGCGTGACTGCTTTAGCAATAATTTCACCAAAAATATATTTCTTGCCCATTGTTACTAAAAATGTATCATAAGCTGCAAGTCATCAGTACACTAGTGTACATATGTCTTACAGACACAGTAGATATACTGCTTGCAGACAGCATAACCTTAATTTCACTGATACAAAATATTTGTTGTACCAGTGAATGCTTAGTGAAAGCTTTTTTATGTTGTCATAACTGAGCCCTTACAGCCATGCATTTCAATTACTTTGCACTTGTGATTTCACCTTATAATTACATCCTAACTGAGGTCTTCCAGACAGGCATAATTCTTTTTCTCATTATTAGAATTCCATAATCCAGAGGATTCTGATATTGTTAGAATATTAAAGATACAGGACTAATGCTGAGAGTTATAAGGTAAAATCAGTACACTTATACAGTATTTATTTTTCAGGCAATTTTCTAGACTGTCGAAAGACACGCTAAGAGCATCTTAATTTCTTTTTGAAAAAGCATTCATTGATTTTGTTGTAAAAACTTAATTTCTCATATATCATGCCATGACAGTTTACTAGGGAACTTGAGCTAATTAAAAACATGTGACAATATTTATTGACCCTCCCTGTTGCATCTTTTATTTTTTAAAAATTCACTTTCACAATTTCCCAAAATCCTTCCGTATTGACCCTTGCATGAGCTTGAGATCACTGTTTATTGATCACCAGCTATGTCTCAGAGCCTATAAAGTCACATAAGAAATGTGCTGGTGCCATGAACTAGCCTTAAGTTGTCTTTTGAGTTCAATAATAAACCAATACTTTTTTATCTCAAGTAAGTGGTTTTCTTAAGAAAAGGGCAGTTGACTAGCTTAAATTATTAAACGTTATAGTGACATGTCGCAAAGCATGAGAGAAAGGTGTCCTTGATGTATATATAACTTGGCTGTGCTTGCTAACTCCTGCATTTAAGTGGGTTCACGCTGGCCTCTTGGGTTCTGGCACCAATGGGACAAGACTGTACCTTCGTGAGACAGGTTGTAGGCTCAGGCCTAAAGATGTTATTTTAACACTTTTCCTGCTTGCATCTTACCTCTTTGGTTTTATCAGTCAGAAACAGACTGATCTTAAGTTAATTCTTTGGGCTTTGATTTGGGTATACTTTTCTATCCAGTTTTTCTCTGTCGTTGCATTCAGATTGGTCTTTGCATTCAGATTGCTCTTAAGTTTTATTGTGGTGTTTTTGTTTGTTTTTTTTTTGTTTGTTTGTTTGGTTTTTTGGGGGAGAGGTTTGTTGTTGTTGGTGGTTTTTGTTGTTGTTGTCGTTGTTGTTGCTGCCAGTTTTGCTTTGTTTTAATGTAAAATTTTTATTATGGTTTTTTCTTTCCTCAGCATCTCTGCAGCTGAAATACTGAAACGTTGTTTTTCCTAAGCTAGGCAAAGCTAGTCTTTCCCTGGTGTATCTGTTCAGGCTGCCTGAATGCTCCTTCTGACTGTCCCATCGCTGGTTCTCCCAGGGGACCTGTAAGGGCTCACCTTGTGTGTAGGACCCCTGACAGCTGCACTGCTGTCACCATTGCTGGCAGCACATACAGGCTGACTCCTGCTCAGCTGGTCATGAGGCCTCTCCTCACAGCATCAGTTGTTGCCTTTTTCAGACAGACACCTCTATTCCTTTTTTGTACTTTTCATGGAATCATAGAATAGTTTGAGTTGGAAGGGACCTTTAAAATGTCATTCAATCCAAACCCCCTGCAATATGCAGGGACAGCTTTAACTCAGTCAGGTTGCTCAGAGGCCTGTCCATCTCAATAGTAGAAAAAATCTCAGTATCTCAGGATTTAGTGATTATTTTTAAATATTTTATTTTTATTTTTTGCATGTGTACCATTAGGACATCTTTTACAGAGGCCAGTTGCTTCTCAATGATTTCTGATAGTCTCCCTGGTCTGTTTTGAATTCCTGGAGGCTGAATAGTCTTCGACTCTGTCCTGTCTTACCATTGTATTAACCTATGTGTTAGTCAAGACTTTGATACAGATTCAGAGACAGTACTGTAACAAACTTAGAAATAATTTTTATATGTAAAAGACATTCTTAGCTGATGAGCCAGCCTACAGACATTTTCTTCCTTCTAAGAAACACAAATATTGTGGTAAATCACTAGACTGATAATCTAAGTACTGTCAATATGAGCAGCAACAAACAGCTTACCATGGAAATAAAATTATTTTCTGAAACCCCACATTTAGTGTCACATAATACCTTGACCTAAGGGTTTTTTCTGTTATTTTCTGAATTTAATGATCAAATTTTTTGTAGTATTTGTAGAAAGAAGAATATAATTGACATAACTAGATATTTTGGGCAAAAACAGCTCTCAGCCTGGGACAACAGCCTACCAATTCTGCATTGATTACTAACTTGCATATTAGCTGCTTTAGTAACAGTGCTTGCCATGCCTACTCTGTCTTAAAACCTACCAAACATAACCAGCATAACTTTAATCCACACAGTTCTTTCTCTTTACATGAGAAGAACTGCTCTCAAGAGGCTTGGTAGCTGATGTAATGTGCTTATAAGCTCTGCTAAGAATACCAAATGATCTCTGAATTTTTCCACTTCTTAGTTTAAAGAAGTACTGGATTGCCAGATCCTTGCTATTTAATTTGATTCTGGTTTTGCAATGGTCATTTTCAGCAACTTTATATTCAACAAATACCTTCCTTCAAACTTATCAATGATGAATACAAGTCCTTCCATTGGGACAGAATAACCCGAGTCACTGGTAGAAGCTAGTCACTAAAATGCTGGGGAGAAAACAGCTCTGCAGAAGGATCTGTGGCTTTTAGTAGGAAGCAAGTTGACATGGGACAGCAGTGCCTTGCAGCTGTGTTGGCAAAAGTGACCAGTAAGCAGAGGGGAGTGATTATTTTCCGTTCTCAACACAGTAAGCCCACGTGTTGGATTCTCTGTTGTGTTGTGGAGCCACCTGAAAAGGAGAAATTAACAAATGCAGGCAAATTTAGTAGAGGACCAGTAATGTCACAAGAAAAGTAGAATACACAGCATACAAGAAGCAAAAGGACCTGGTGTTTAGTAGCATGGAGGAAAGAGATCTGAGGTGAATCTGTCTGTACTATTTGGCAGCAAAATTGAGAGAAACTACTGTGAAGGTGAATTAAGATTTTTCTTAAAGGAGCACAAAGATCAGAAGTTGCAATTGGAGATCATCTGGTACAGTTAATAGTAGTAATAAATCTTTAGCAGCAATAGAAATATTTAGAAATAGAGCTGCAGTCATTGAAATGCATTCTAAATTTTCCAGAACAAGGTGAAAATTGGTCTGTAGGATTAATGTCTTACTCCTTCAGAAGGAGATGCCAGAAATTCAAATGCCATCATGCATGCTGTTCACCTTTGGTGCAGTTCAGCTCCCTTGCAAATGACATTATTAAAGTCCTCCTACTGCAGTGCTTTTCTCACTTCCCTTCCAAACACAGTTTTTTGAGGGTGAAAAATTAAGAGACAGATCATTACAATTTCTAAGCTGTTACAAAATATGGACGTGTGACAATGGTGGTTATATCTGGTTTTGTCTTCTCTGGGGAAAAAGGGGACAGTGGAGGGAATAGGCAAAGTGGTTTTGTTTGTTGTGACCTGGACTAAACCTGTATCACATGGAACATCACAGACTGTCACGAGACAGGATCTGGAAGCACAGATTTAAACCATTAATGAAACACAGTGTACTCAGTGCTCTGTGCTGATGCAGGCTCCCAGTGTAAGCAACTATCTATGGCGGGTCATTGCTACCCTCTTTTTCTGAGTATGATGTTGTTCCCCAACCATTTTGTTGAAGCCAGTATTAAGAGGGTGAACAGACCCATTTCAAATATTTTTTGCAAATTAATTTTCAGGTTGTTTCTACATGCAGCTTTACTGCAAGGATCCATAAGGATCGTTGACCCCAACCCATCATCCTGCTCAGGACAGCCCCAAAAATCATACCTGAGAGCCTGAGAGCATTGTCCAAACACCTTTTGAATTCTGTCAGGCTGGTGCTGTGACCACTATTCTCGGGAACCTCTTCCAGTGCCCAACCACCCTCTAGGGGAGAAAGATTATGTTGTTCCTACCTAAACTTTCGCTGGCACAGCTTCATGCCACCTCCTCAGGTCATGTCACTTGTCACTGGAGAGATCAGTGCCTGCTTCTCTGCTTCCCCTCGTGAGGTAGATGTAGACTGCAATGAGGTCTCCCCTCAGACCCCTTCAGGCTGATCTCAGCCACTTCTCATAAGGCTTCGCCTCAAGACCCTTTATCATCTCCATTGCCCTGCTTTGGACACTTTCTAGTACTTTAATGTCTTATTTTTATGCTGTGGCACCCAGAACTGCCCCCAGCACTTGAGGTGAGGCCACCCCAGTGCAGGGCAGAGCAGAGCAATCCCCTCCCTTGCCTGGCTGATGATGCTGTCCCTGATGCCCTCAGGACATGGGTGGCCCTCCTGGCTGCCAGGGCACTGCTGACCATGTTGAACTTCCATGTCCCTTTCCAAAGCGCTACTCTCCAGTTTTTAGTATCATTTATTAGCATAGAAAATTGAAGTTAAATAATTATTGCTTGTAGTTTTCTTCAAATCTGTCTCAGACATTGAGTTTGTCTAAAATAATCTAAAATATTTGGGCTGCTTTTTTGCTCTTGACAGGTTATTTCCTGGCTCTGCCTATCCCAGCACAGATCAGTAGTTTTACCATTTATGTCACACAAATTTATAGTCCTACAAAAGTGGCCAAAATAAAGAAATGCTTCCCAAAGGAAAAGCCTGAGGGCAATGTTGATTTTGCACATTTAATTTGGCTGTCGCCTTCACTTTTTCCTCCCTCTCTCAACTACCATGGGATCCCTGGTTGACAATACATCAATTCTTAAATCAATGTGTCAAATATGAGTTTTTTAGCCAAACTGTACATTTAAATGAACATGGTGCAGTCTCTTCCAAGTCTCAATTTGGTTAATTCTGCAGCAGAGTTTAGTATAATCTACAAGCTTTCTGATTTTTTGCATAGCTTTGAATTTTGCATCTTGCATCAAATGCTGATCTATGAAACGAAACAGAGAATGTATGAGTTCCTTGTCAAGACAAAGAAATATTTTTACAGAGAAAGTGGTAATGAACTTCCTTAAGACATGGACCAAACATTATTTAATGGCTTGGTCATCACAGCTGAGTAAATATCTTGCTATGCGTTTAATTCTTGAATTTAATCAGTCAAGGATTTTTGAGCCTGTCAAAGTTTGACTTGTCTTTTATCTTACACTATCAGTATGTTGAAGAATTGAAAGAAAATTGTATGTTATTATAGCAACTATTTGAAATAGCTTCCTATTCCAGACCTTTGGCTTGTTTAAGGGAGTGTCAGTGCTAAAAAAGATGGAAAAAAGAATTTTAATCTCGTCTGGCTTCATTTTAATGCAGATGTAATCCTTTCCTAGTGATGGGCGCATCAATTCTCACTGTACACCCTTGTTTCACTTGTTTGAGCTATCAGTTTATGATTGTTTCAAATGTATGAAATATCACTACTTTCATAACTGATGCAGAATCAAAGTTGTGGTTATACAGTATTGCACAAAATGTACTTACACAAAGGAATACATGAATAGGACGTATGTATGTTTTTTAAATCTTCCCTTCATGCAAATGCTTTTTCAGCAACAGCTATAATTGTAGTTAAAAGTCTGTCTGATTTAACAACGAATCACAGGATACTGTGGTTTACTGACCTTTATAATAAAGTCTCTCGTTTGCATTTAGTCTTATTCATTTTTGAATGCTATGTCAGCCCTATACAGAATGAGAAGTATTGATATAAGGGAACAATATAAATGTAAGACTGTAGTTTCACATGCTGTTAACAGGCCACAGGAATCTGGGATGAGTTACTCACAGATTTATCATGTGAGCAGAACTATGAGTAACTTAGGGAAGTTCTGTTCAAAATGTTAATTTTTTTTTACTAGGGAATCTCATATTTTACACTCAGATCAACTTTACTTACTGCTCATGCTGCTAGATGGGTGCTTCCATACTGCTAACTGGAAAAATGTTGTTCCCTGGCTCTACTAAACCTATGACATGTTTACAAAACATCTACCAATCTGCTTCAGCTACAGGAAAAAACCAAGAGGTTTTGATGACTCATTACATATGTTGAGTTATTCTTGCTTAACAAGTAAACTTTACGCAGGATAAATATGTAATGGACAAAGACCCACAGAAGCCTGTTTAATAGGCAGAAAGGTGTTTTTACATCATTTTTTGAGGGGACTGCAGAAAGTTGGGAGAGTACTAAAATTTTTCTACTAAAAGTAGAAAAATTAAGAAAATTATGTAAAGTGAAACTGGCTTTGCATCCATCGTATTAAAGAAGATCTGCATTTTCAGTGATAGGCAAAAGTGGCTATTTGCAAATTTCTTTGTGTCAGTCTATCTGGACTGAAATGATTTGCTTTATACTGGTGAGAAGTGGAGCATCTTATATCAGTTTGAAGGAGTATAGATGAATATAACCCATGTGATATGTGACTCTATTGCACTGCATATTGCTTTTGTCTGTTGTTCATCAGACCTGCTCATTTTCACAGAGAACAAGTATTTTCCTAATCCATTAGAATCCAGGGCAATTTTCAAGGTTGGTTCTGAAGTTGCCACTAGGAAGTCATGTTAAATGGATATTATAAACTGATAGATGCACTAATCTAGAAAAAATTCCATTTAGACATTATAACAGTGCCTCCTGGTACTATGGTAAATACATAATTAAAAAGCCTGTTTAGATTCACCAGCACCTGCAGGTGTATTGGCATCACACAGAAGATTACTCTGATTCTTTATTCCTAATTTTGAATTGGATTATTTAATCTGTTTCATTGACTGTAAATTGAAAGCAGAAAGAAGATGTGGGATGGAAGATTTTTCCACTCTCATGCAGCTCTGTGCTAGGTGAGGCGGACCAGGCATATTCTCAGGCAAATTTGTGTGTTTCAGGCCCTTATTAATTTTGGTAATCTGTTTCTGAAAAAGTTCAGCCTAATTCAATATCTGTTTCTGAAAGTAAAATGTTTGGTTAGGTTTTAGGGTTTTTTCTTTGTATTTCTTTGGGGTTTTTTCTGCTTTGTTTTTTATTGTAATTTTTCTTCCCCCACCCTTCCAGTTCATTGGAATAATGATGGTAACAGCCACTGTATTCATGGAACAAAATAAAAAGAAGATATTTTCTCCTATTTATGAGGAAAGAAGTTTACTTCTGTGCTGGGATATACTTACAGAAAACAGACTTAATGGCTGATTGAAGAGATAACCAATGGTCATCTTAAATATTGAACAGAAACAACTGAAATTGTAGTTTTGTTAATTAGTTCTTAGTATCACGAGTTTTGATTTACTGCTTTGGATGAATCTGTTATTAATGTAGGTTTTTATGGTTTGGAATTTTTGTTTTAATTCAACACCAATTAAAAGTTAGTGGTATTCATGGGATGTGCTCTGTTTAGAGTCAGAAGCAGGACTAGTTGAATTAGAAATTAATATTCAGGCAATAAAACATGTGGCCAAAATGAACAGTTTTGATATGAAATGAGATGATTAATGTAGATGACTGCACGGACAATTTAAAGCTTTAGTGAAATATATCTTTTGGCTTTGAAATTTAATTAATCCTAGCTCATTGCACAGTGCTATGCACTGTTCAAGCATATGCAGCATTTATAATCATTCTGATTCTCAGGACAGCCATGGAAACACATTTCAAATTGCAAAGTCACAGCAATTTCTACCATGACAGGGTCAATTCAGAGATGGACAAAAGTGCAATGAATTTAGCATCTAAATCTGAGAGCAGAAAAATCCAGAGGAACCTCCACAGTTGCAGGGGAATAAAACAGGAATTAGGGGGGCTAGTACAGCTTAACTAGGTGTGTTTTATCCAAAGCTTGTCTGTTAGGATTTTCTTGCTAGTGCCAGAGGGAGTTGTTGGTTCAAAGGAAAAGATAATGTGAAAATAGTATATTCAATGATAGCACCTACGGAATCTGTCAACAGCTCCATGTCATCACCTGGGATTACCCAAGCTTATGTTAATGTCTATGCTCTATATATTGCATATTGGTAGCTACCATCTTGTAAAATATTGTTTATATGGGAAGAAAAATACCATGTACTGGTTGCTTTTTACAGTTCCACATTGTTAAATTTGAGTGCAGATTGACTATTTGTGTTGGAAGTAGCAAGGAAATAGTGCTCTAATCTTTTTTTGTATAATACACTGTTGATTTATCTATCCAAGTAATATCTGTATGAAATAGCAGTGTGCTGCTGTTGGCTGAAATAGTGACTGTGGGTATCCAGTTTATAAATTATTCCAATGAAGAAATGTTATAACTCTGATCAAATATTTATTCTGATAAATCTGTTATGGAATAAATAAAAATTATGCTAGCATCTGGTGGGAGATAGTACTTTTTTTAAAGACTTATGTTCTTGGCATGATAGCATTTTTAAAGTAGAAATGATGATGACAATGTACTGCTGCCTTATCAGAAAATGCAGCTGTGCAGAATATTCCTCAGCCTAGCAAGTAATCTATTACCTGTCACAATCTCTGCAGCTACTGATCTTTTTCTATTAATTTATTAATTTATCTAATTTGGATATGAGGATAAGCAGAAGAGCTTATTCCTTTTGTCATTACAGTGTTTCAATTAAAATAATATCTGAGCACACAAGAATATGTGTTACTAATGAAATAATAATCCAAAACTGAGTATTATTTCATTATTAAAACAAAAAGTATAAGCACACCTGCTGGTGTAAATTTTAAACATATTGTAAGGTGAATGTTACTATAAGGAAAGTGACTAGCATGCAGAAACATAAAGCAACAAAATATTATGTGTTTTTCAAAATGAACTGATATTTTAAAGGTCTATACTTATATCACCTTGGTCTGCACTAAATATTTAAAATAAAACTAGTTTCATTAGCCCAAGGAGGGCAAATATGGAAGCAAAATGCTTCATGATGGAATTTAATTGAGCCTTATGCCACAAGCACTGCAAGTTGTAAATCTCACAACTGAGGTACAGGAAACTAATCAAAATTAAGCACATTAGGCATATAAATATAATATGAGGGTGCCAGAGGAAAAAACCAAATCATATTAATAACTGAATGAAATTTGTGTGAGTGATTGTTCTGGTCTCATTCATTTTTGATGGACAATATTTCTTTATAGGACTAGAAGAGTTTTGATCAAACATTTTCAGCAATGAGTTTTCATATTTGTGATTTCCCTCAGGATGGATCTATTGGAGTAGTTTTCTGAGACATGCAAGTTGTGTTCCTTGGGAAAAAAAGAAATGGTGTTGTTTTGGTTTGGTTTTGGGGAGACTTGTTGTTGTATGATTTTTAATTTTTTTTCTGTTGGGTTGTTGTCTTTCTTTTTGTGTTATTTTGTTTTCTTTATTTAATGGAGAGGATAGAACAATTCTTACTTCCTCTTTCCATCCAAGAAAAAAAAATTCCTTGCTCATCTTTGACCTTTTGACCTTTGGAAGAGCAAGCTGATCTGTTTGGGTAGCCATGCTATCAGGTGATTTTTACTTAAGTCTCAGTCTTAAATTGCGACAAATAAATGGTAAGTATTTGTCAGTCTAAAGTTTTGGTGACATAAAATTATGTATAGTCAAATTTTGTCTTGCATTACATTCTTTCTGCTCTCTAAATATGTCAGAAGTCCTATCCACTTAGTTTCAGTTGCTTTTGGCTTCTACACTTGTTTCAATTTTCGGGTTAAGTTGTCTGGAAACTTTGGACTTTGTTCTTTTGAAAAGGAAAAACTATGGGAGAAACCACCAGTTTTGTCTTCTTTTTAATTTTTATTTAATGTTTTGTACTTTTTTGGCTGTATATTTTGTTTTGTATTTGTGAAGCTTCTCTTTAGAACTGGGCTACCTCACAACGATTTTCTTTTACTAAATCACTCATCAAATTATATAATAGTCAGTCATAATATTACGAACCTGTATTTTTTGTTTGTGCTACTGATAATGTTTTTTCTCATTATCTTTAAGATCATAAACAGATTTGCATGAAGAAGTGTTGAGCTACTTGCTCTTTTCTTTTCCCGTCTTTGCTGGCCAGCTGAGTATATTACTTTTCCTTGGTTTTGCTTTAATTTCCATTTTCTTGATGTTCATGGTTGAGATCCTGTATTGAAGCTCATGAGTATTGTTTGAGAACAGGATCATTTTGTGTGAACACTGGGCAGAATTAATTTGATTTTTATTTATATGGAATTTCTGGGTTGGTATTTGACTGAATGTCATCAGATGTTTGTAGGCATATTTGAAAGTGGTGCTTGGGTTTGGTGGGTGGTTGGTTTTTTGGTCTTTTTTTTTGTTGTTTTTTTCTTTTTTCTTTGTTTGTTTGGGATTTTTTCCTACTAATGGAGCAGACAGGCTATTTCTTGTATAGTTTTAAATTGATTGCAGTGAGCTATCGGTTGTATGAGATGTATTTTTTGCAGCTTGTACATCAGAGGATTTCCCTGAGTTGTTTTCTTATGCAAATGCTAAAGAAACAGAATTTTACAAAAAAAAATTTTAAAAATTGTTTTGGCTTGAAACAATATTTTTAGGTTTTTTGCCTTGATGAAAGCACTAATGTTTCTGTATTGCTCAACAAGTCTAAGAAGAGATGAGGCTGTATTTTCATTTTCCAGTAGTGTCACTGGAATTTAGTCTTTTCCTTTTTCTTGAATTTATATCTTTCATTAGTTATTATGGAGATAAAGTTGTCCTTTTTTACTGACTGTGCAGCATATCCAGAATGTTTTGTGAACTAAGCAGCTAAAAGATATGCAAAAGCAAAATGGTCTATCATGCAAAGGCTTGTCACTTTGGAATTATTACTATTAGAGAACTAAGCACAGAGGCTATTCAGCTGAAAGTTTTCTTCTTGAAGGCCCAAGAATGACTGCAGCATGATAGGTGCTGTAAAAACTTCTATATTGAGAATGAGGAGCTTCAACATTCATTTTAAAATAGCTTTATATCTTTCATGCATTTAAACAGATAAACCCTATTACCCTGATTTCTAAAAATAATTCCAATAATACAAGTGAACCTTCACTGTCTGTAAATGTATTTTAAGCCAAAGAGCAAAGAACTTTAAAAAAAGTGTGTAATTAAGCATCTGTGCTAAAGAGTGTGAAATTTCATATCAGAGCCTGTCTGCAGTTGTCTTGACAGGGAAGGCAGGAGGAGTGGATTAGTCTGAGAAGTTGTAATAGAAAAAGAGCCTGACATGCTGTGGCATTTTGCGGATTTACATACATTTCATATTATTAAGTAAGAGAAGTCATTTAACATTGAAATTAAGACACTAAATGTTTACTATGAGAAACAGCTAGAGTTTAGATGAAGGAAATCCAAGGCTTGAGAAGTCTTGAATTTGCAAAGACTCATGCAAAAGTTTAGTTTTAGTTAATATGGTGTCTGTTCTTCTCCATGCTTGCTGGAAAACAGTACCTATCAGCTTTTTCAGATGTCTGAACAATTTGTGGTTTAGTTTAACCCCTTAGATCCACACATTAAAATTTTACCATTCTGTGTATATAGAGCTTGCTGTTTCACCACTGCAAGAAATATTTAGAGAAACAAAGAACTAGTTATTACAGGTAAGTATTAGTTTGTGGCAGTTCTTTATGTAGGGATATTGCAGCCATGGTACATCTGAGGGGATGAATGGCCTAATATTAAAAATAAAAAGTGAAGATCAAACATACTAAGTGCATAGGTTTTAGACATCTAAATACATGGGCTGTAGAAAATTTGAGTTCTTTTGTCAATTTTGGAGTTAATTACAGCTTTGTTATATTTTTGTCTTAATGGATAAGTGTTTGCCTTAATTACCTCCCATTGCAAACCCTTAATTACAGGTTATGTTTGACAGTTGCAGCATAGGTTGCTCCAATTTTCCAATTCTTTTCCGATCAAAGAAACTATTAACAGATTATAATTAAATACAGGTCTGAAAGATTATAGTCTTTAAATTCCAAATATACTGTACTATCAGGATTAAAACAAATATAAATCTGGATATTCTTATTCTTATATTCATCATGCTACTTATAGGCATTGCAATACTTCACTATGAATTATTATATTCTAAACAATAGTATATGGGAAGATCCTAGTACAAGTAAGTAAAACACTGATTACATTACAATTCTAACAAAACTTGTTTTGCTTGTTATGGAACCACTATTGCTTGTTATAATTGCTCTTTCGAAAATAGAAATGGTATTTTAATCTTATTTTTAAAGTCTTTTTATAACATGTATACTTTTTCTGGCTGTATGAAATGCTTTCCTCATTCAGACAAATTACCATAACAACATAACAGGAAACAAAACTTCGTGCTCATTTTATAACTGATTTGTAATAGCTATGTTAATGCAAAAAGCTAATCAGGGAGTCCCATAGCCTCTGAGTCTCTCTATTGCAGTGAAATCTGACTTTGCTTTCATGCTGTTTTTTCCTGACTAAATACACTTACAAACTGATTTCTCAGAAGGTTTTGTCTATCTTTTAGATACCAGGCTATGAATTACAACTGATACCAGCAAGTAATGAAGTAATGGCAGCACAAGGAGTAAAATACTGCTTAACTGAACTTAAGTGACTAGTTATGCATTTATTGTTATGTCATTGTTTAAATTGTCCCATAACTAGCATTTGGATACCAAGGGAGTTCTTGGTCAGCTGTTTTGTAAGGCTAAACTCTTTCTAGCAATCTGAAAGATGCTGTGTATACATCCCTTTAAAAAATACCTAGCCATCTGGTAGCCAAAGTGTGTGCATAGTGTAAAGCAATCCCACACTAAGGTTCCCTTGTCTGAAGAGGATGTAAGTGTGTATTATGTACATTTGTGCAGTGGGTGAAAATCATTGAAGTATGTAAGAATTCTGCAATGGAAAGAAAATACAGGTTTGTTAAAACTTGTCAAAAGAACAATAAAAGAGATTATTTATTTTAGCATGTTTCTTTTCAGCTACCATCTGCCTCTTCTCAGTGCTTTTCCAAAACTTGACAGTTTTAGACAGTTTTGTTGCCTTGTGGGGAAAATCCAAGACATATGATACAGATATCTTTTGAAGTATTTATATTTTAAAATATTTTAAAATATGTTCTAAGATCAGACTAGATATCAAACCAGTGTGTTCCTTCCACTGTATTAGCTGATTTCTTTAGAGGAAAGTGTACAAAAAGAAAGAGAAAAGCAGCCAGTCTTGTGGTTGGTAGTAGTTCAAAAAAGGAGTACCACCTCTCAGCATTACATGCTAGGTTGACATCTATATACATATATAGATTGACCAACAACATGGTATTTCATTTTTACATATATGAATTTATGCAAAATGAAATGTGTGAATTATGAAAGGTGCAAAAAAATTAGCTACAAAGGTTATAAAAGAAATGCTCATGATAATCTGATGACAATAAAATTATCATCTTATCTCATTGGCTACTTACATTTGTTGGGTGGTTGTTCAGCTATTTTACATGGTTAGAGTTCTCCTGTGCCATTTTTCACTTTTGTGACTTATTGTGTATATTGCTGCAGGGTAAAATGATCTTAAGGAAAAATCTGGAAGTTGAGACAAAGGGCACTTCCTTTATATGATGCAGGAGGGGTTTAAACTAAGGTTTGCTAAAGTAAACTAAAGTTTACTGAGCTAAAGAAGGGAGAAGAACTTCAATCTACCCCAATCCTAGTATTTTGGTGCCAGTGCCAACAAGACACGCCCAAAATTTGGAGAATTTTCAGAATCCAGCAGGTTTAGACAAGGAAGTTCTTCATTATGGGACAGATTGTACAGAGAAGCTGAGAATGCACTGTCCCTGGAAGTTTGCAAGGCCAAGGTGAATGGAGGTCTGAAAAATCTGGTCTAATGAGGAGTGCCCATGGCAGGGGGGTTGGAAATAGATGGGCTTTAAGGTCCCTTACTACCCAAACCATTCTGTAAATGTTTTACAATAAAGAGAAACAGAAAATACAGAATAGAAGACAGAAAATGTACCAAAACATGTATTGTTGGTAGCTGCAGTAGGTTCAGGATGGAAGAATTACAGATCTTTGGTCAAGGAGAGGATGTGTGCAAAGACTACAAGGCAATTAGGAAAAAATTGGAAGTTAATATAATGGGACAGAAAAAGATAATGCTGCAGCTCAGAGAGCAGCTTATTTATAGCAGTTTATTGACAGGATGCGAATATTATTTTTAGCAGCATCTTTCAAATGTTCTTTAGGAGAATTACATCAGTATAAGAGTCCAAAACACAGTACAATGACCAAAGGATTTTTCATCTAAAAGAAAGGTATTTTTTTAAATTCAAGACTTGGAAACATTTTTCTTTCATTGTTCAAAATGTTTTGATATATTTGTGCATCACAAGGAATGTAAATTGGTAAAATTATGATTATTTGCATAGAAATATTTCAAAGTTATCTCTATAAAGAAATAAAAGGCTATGTAATTGGTCTTCTCTATTTCTTATATTAGAATGTTGATTGGGAAAACCCAGTAATACTTACACGGAAAAGAATGTAATGAATTTCACTGTAAGAATAGAAATGAACTTTTTTCCTTTTTGAAACCTGTCTGCTGGCAATGTAGCTATTTGATGATCTTTGCTACATTCTTTCCACTCCTACTGTCAAGCAAGCAGCAGATCTGTTGGATGGAGTCTCCAAACTGCTTATGGAAAGCGATCCACCTGCAGCGTGGTAAAATAACCCACAGGAGAGATCTTAAAGTAGTTGAATGAATATGCCAAATTACCCACCAATCTTTGTCTCTTTAGGACCAGGAAATATATTGGCCATGTGCATTTACAGGAAAATCTCAACTAGTGGAATAAAATTTCTGATCAGAATGAAAAAGCTATCCAATAAATATCTGCTCCTAAACACCTCTGTACTGAAAAAGAATACTGTAATATCTGTGTCCTTCCTAAGCTAAAGAAGGTAAAGAAAGATGTCTTAGTAATTCTTCAAATTCTGGATTTACTTATATTATCATCAGTATTTTTTGATGTAATTCTAAGAACCCAGCAACATTTAGAAAATATTCATTGACAAAAGCTGTTTTTAGAGGACACTTAACTGTTGTTCTTAAGGAGCTTGTTGCTTTAGCAATTCTCCTGTGAAGAGCAGCATGGGATCTGTTATCCTGAGATTACATACAGCTCTGAGAAATCTGATTTAAAGGAAGATGCCCCTACTCATGGCAGGGGATTGAAATTTAAAGTGGTCTTTAAGGTCCCTTCCAACCCAAACCACTTTTTATAATTCTGATTCTATAATCTTGTTGATATACAATATAACACACAATCTGTATCCTATTTTAAAAATACCCTATTTTAAATTATGTCTTATAAGGAAACAACAGTGGAAACTACTTGCACAGAACATGAGAGGGAGCAGAGACACTTCAGGGTGTATAAGACCCTGCAGATGTCAGCACTTCAGATGTTATCATCTGTAATTCCAAGAACAGAAATACTGATGAGTAAACTCTAGACTGATACACATTTAACCAAGCCCAGGAATTTAAATGGGTTTTCTTCAGCTTCCTTTACCATCCAACTACCTTCTGCAGGGCAAAGGTAGTTTTGGAGGCCAGAATTTCACAGCAATTAGAGTCCATTAGAGATTCTTGAGACTAATCAAAAGGAGACACATAACAAGGACTTCTAGTATTTTAATTACTTCTAGCACCTTAGTGAGTAATTCCTGCTCTGTAGAAGATGGTAGCAATATGCAGGATATATAAAACCTAACCTGGGAAGTTCAACAAGAAACTAGATGGAAAAAGAATTCCATGTATTAAACAAAATACAAAGTTAATGATTCTGTCCAAAACTTGGGAATTACTTTTTCCCTCTGACAGTCTGCTCAATATGTTGTACATGTTTGTCAAATGTTCCACAGGGTGTTTGGAAAGGAAATTATGTACAATGTGTTAAGATGTGAACAATCAAAATGTTAAAATATTTCAACTTATCTTTCTGTGAGAAAGTACATGTGGAAGCACAATTTATCCTAAAAAAAATCACCCCAATATTATTTTTTGCTATGCCATTTTAAGAAATGTAACTGTATCTGTTACATTTATTATAATTCTTGAGAAGGGGGAACACGACAAAAAAACCCCCAAAACAAGAAGTCAAGAACATTACAGTGCTTTTGCTTTGAAAGGACATTGACTTTTAAAATAAAGAAATACACTGATGTAGGAGGGAGAAAAAACCAATCAAGATGGACGTCTTTGATTCTATAGATCTCAGGTGAAAAGTGTTTGTTTTACAACCAGCTTTTTTAGCACATATTACTCCCAGTGATCCTGGTGTTTAATGTCCTGCAGGACTGTTCATACTCTAGAGATGTTCAGACAAATTGTATCTGTAGGGGAAGTAATAATTTTTTGCAATATTTAACATGAATTCATTTTAATTCTGATGAAATAGTGGCATTTTCTCCTCCTGTTCAGACTTATTTGCCTGCATGTTTATTGTTTTAGCTAGACACACCTTGTTTAGTATTTATATTAAGCTTTAGTTTTATATTTATATTAAGTGTGTCTGGTAACAGATGAAAAAGACAGTAGGAAATCTGTTCTCTCTCTAGAAACATTTACAAAACTCCATATAATTTCTATTCAGTGAGAAAGGATAAAATGATCGGTATACTAATGTTTTTGTAAACAGAGAAGGTTTGGTGTGGTCAGTTGTGTAGCTGACAAAATATCTGTTTTTGTATTTTTGTGTATTACAGGGAGTATCGTGTACCTTGGGATGATGGTGGGGGCATTCTTCTGGGGAGGCTTGGCAGACAAGGTGGGAAGGAGACAATCGCTCCTGATATGTATGTCTGTCAATGGATTCTTTGCCTTCCTTTCATCCTTTGTCCAGGGCTATGGCTTCTTCCTCTTCTGTCGCTTGTTTTCTGGATTTGGGTAAGCTCCTCTGGTTTTGTTAATTTTCACAATTCTGTGTGTTAGTAAAACTTTTCTGTTTGCATGAGCACATTATTTAGTGTAGAAACACAGTCTGTGTCAGTGGTGAGAGAACTAAGCAAGGTAGCTACGACACTCCTAAATAGCAATCTGAAGGGGAAGAATACATTTGGGGCAAAGACACAGACTGTGAGATTGAGTTTGTTCTTATATTGCAAAGGATTTGTTTTGTGAAGTTGATCAACTTGCTTAACTCTTTCAAGCCTCAGCTTCTTTATGTACAGTATCTTGCTCAGTCAGCAAAGTAACACTCTCCTTACAGGTGTACGCTAAGATTTTGGTAATAAAAGTTTCTAATGTCTTTATGTGCACAATATTGTGCACGTGGCATCATGATAAATTTACAGTGGGATCCTAAACTGTGTCAAATGTTCTCTCTGAAATATTGGAGTTTATGAACCTGTGTTTTCTTTACTTTTCATTTTAATAACTTCTCAGTGATTAAATTTATAAATTTAAACTTTTATGAGCAGAGAAGGACTTAGATAACTTAATTACTATGAGAAAACCTCTACTGCACTCTTGGATAAACAAGAGCTCTGTTCTGCAAACTGCGTGGTTTAGCACTTCTGGTCGTTGCTCGATTCAGATTAAGACTCCTAATTACAGTTCCAGTTCAGACCACTATCAGTCTTTGGTATGCTGAATAGACAGGATCAGATGAGAGCACAGCAGCTGTAAAGCCACACACATGAACTCCATTTCTTTAATGGTTTGTTGCCTTTATGTTATGTAGCTATGGTTCAGCAATGCAGTTGTATGATATTTGTGCTTTGAGAAATCTTTTGAACTGGTCTGAAGTAGGCTAGGGCTCAGCATGAATACCAAAAAGAAATTACCATAGCATTCAGTAGTTTTAAACTGATTTAGGAAGAGGAATGGAAGGACAAGAGGAGAAAGAAAAATGTGACGAGTCATCTAGCTAGAAGAATCTCTTAGTCTGTCACCAGTCTGTCAGATATGGCTTTATAAGACAAGAAGGAAAAATGGCAATATTCTACTTCCTGAAAACCCCAAATCCCATAGAAAAACAAAATTAAAAAAATCTCTTATCACAAATTACGATCAGTTCCAGGAACTATGTTTTTTCATTCCATGCACAAACACTACAGATCATGTAGCATGACACCTTCACTCTTCAGTGATCCTGCAAAGTTGAGAAGCTTGCTGTATTACTGCTCAGCCTGGTCAATTTCCTGGGGCAGGTCTGGACCATTATGCTACAAAGGTTTAGGTTTTTTTGCAGAGCCAGGATGGCTTTAACTGAAATTGTCCCTTTTGGGATATACTGCAAAATACATATTTATTATGCTTCATGAGAAACTTGCCTACACCATTTCCTCCTCACCTGTCTAGGAGCTTTTACAGTAAGCGTCAGTGCCTGTAGCTTTCCTTGTGATACATCTATGTCCTTGATTGGGAACCACATTCTCTCGTGTACCCAGCTTATGATTAAAGGTCCTTTAAGGAGCAGGCCCCTCATATCTTTATCCTAGACTTTCACCTCTCTGTTAAAACTCCTCCTACCTCATCTTTGAGAGCTACATGAATAGATCATAGATATTTTGTCACCATGCACTATATTTTAAATGGAGTCTCCAAAACAAAACAAACCCCCAATTAATCAAACAAAAACAACAAAAAAAGACAGCATGAACTGCAGAGTTGTTCCTCATAGCAGTTACTGCAGAGAGAGGTTCATGGCTGGCTCATATTTGCTGTTTTCTTCAAAGATTGGATTTTTCCCATGAATAATCCCTTTCAGATTATATCAGGGTTAGAAGTGTGAGAGCCATGAGGTTTCTAGAAATCTGTTTGTCAGACCTTCAAAGTGAGGAAAATCCCATCTTGATAGGTGTTTCCCCTCTTCCCCTCTTCAATGGGCACCTCACAAAACTGCCACAATTTCTCAGATATGGAGGATAGTGGCTTAGAAGCTCTGTCTTTCAATTCCATCAGGACCCATCAATGTATCTTATCAGGTCCCATCAGCCTGTGCATCTTCAGGCTACTTAGATGTTCTCGAACCTGATCTTCTCCTGCAGTGGAATGTTGTCATTCTTCCAGTTCCTCTGCTTTGCCTCCCGCAGCTGATGTGAATGGAGCTCTTTGTGATGAAGACTGAGGGGGAGGTTGTTAAGTGCCTCCACATCCAGATAACCAGGTCTCTGGTTTCCTTTGGGAAAAGGCACACATTTTCCCTAGGCTTCTTGATGACATTCCACTGTACCTCTGGTTTTGAGGGAGGATACTTTGTTCCAGTAATTTTGTGTGATTCAAATAGCCCAGCTATGGAATTGGAATGATTTTAAGGAATGAACTGAATGATATGTTTTAAAGGCAAAATAGTGTTGTTACTCTGACTGGAGAGGAGTGGGAGTTTTCTGAAGGGGCAGACAGTTATCGGGATAATTTCTGTTAATTAAAGATCACTGAATTTGAATCCAGAAGCCTGATAAAGGTCTAGGAGGGCTTTAGACATGGTTTCCTACAAAGTGAAAAGATCTAGAAGAGAAACTGTGTGTGGTATTCATCATTAGCCATTGGGGAAGGTACAAATATTTATCATCAAAAAGCACCTTGTTGTATCTGTCTGAAAATGTCAAAGGAAGGTCTCTCTGATACAGAGCATGACTCACAACATAGCTGCTAACTTCAATGATGCTGGAGCTCTGTTCAACACTACCACTGTGAAATGTTATTCTCAGCTACATAGTTTTGTCCAATTTCTAGAAAACATTAATCTAAGCTATTAGTTTAATATTTTTGATACTTGCAATTTTGATGCAATTTTTTTTAAAGTACAACAACTAAATTTATAATAAAGTGATTAAAACCGTACTACACATTTGTCTTATCCCACTAAATTTCATTTTAGTTGCTTCAGGATATGCAGAGATTATACAGTTTGGGGGAAAAAATCATGCTTATCCAGCCCAAATATTACTTCTAAAAGAAATCAAAGTTTTCATACATTGAAAACTAGCTGAAATAAATATCCTGAGGTGAACTACAATTTAAAATTTTTCAGACAACTTGATATGTTTGCTCCTGGTGGAAAGTTATTCTTTCTTATGAGCAAAATAGAAGATGCTAAATAAATGTGGCCTATTTTAAAAGCACACAGTATTTCCAGACTGCAAAGATTTCTTCAATTTGCCAGAATTGCCAATGTGGCCAAATTTCTTCTCCAAAGCCACAGAAATATTAGGAAATACAGGTTAGATATTGTTAACTGATGTAATTAAAAGCTATTAAGAAGCTTTTCCCCTGCCTGTTATCCCTTGTGAACAAAAGTCTTTCTCAAGATGTATTAACATAATATTCCTTTTCCAGACTGCTTTAGACTATACTTCATTACATCTGAGACTTACCTTCAGACAGCTTTCTTCATCCTTCCTTAGACAATCTCTAAACCTTCCTGCAGTACTCCTATATTATTGGAATCTGTCACAGAGTGCTGGTGTCACTATGGTAGAACAAAACTTGTAAATTCAGATATGTTCTCAAATTCTTCACTTTTTCATGGGGAATCAAAAGTTAGCAAAAATCCAAAACAGTGAATGTAGTTTCTTGTAACTTGCAGTTTTGAGGTGTTCCCTGAGTAAGTCTACACACCCTGACTTTTACCAGCAGTTTTGTATACTATGTCTAGTGGCAAAAAACACTTAGGAGTTGCATATCCACCCCTTAGAGACTATGAGACATGAAGGGTGTGCAAGCAGTCTGTATACAGAACAACTGCAAAAAGAGATGAAGACTATGTGGAACCAGGACAAGATTGTCGACCTACACAAGCAGTTCCTTCAGGAACTTCAGACCTAGACCAACCTTCAGCTTTTATAATTCTATGTCATCACTATTTAGTATCATGTTGTATTTATCTTTTACTTCCTCATATCCACTTGTTCCGCTGCTTTTTCATGAAGAACCTTGTATTCTCTCACTCAAAATATTGTAATCTTCTGCCTCTGATTCCTCTTCAGCATCCAGCTGTGTCCTACCCAGGGCTATCAGTGGTTTTACACTGTGAGCTAATGAATAGCTCTGCAGGTGACTGGCTTCAAAGCTGATAGGCTATGCCAAAAGGGATATACACTTCTCAGTGAAGCCAAGTAAGCAGTTGGCAAGTTCTGAGCTTCACAAATTGCTTTGCTTCAGTCCTTGCAGCTTCAGATGTGGGTAAAGGCTGATGAGAGGTTCTCAGAGAGAAGGGGTCTTCTCTAAACCTTCTCTTCCCTTCTGTAAGAGAAGACTGCATTCTTATGAGGAAAGGAAGATTGAATAAAAGGGAGGAAAAGATCAGACAAGGGTAAATAAAGAGAGATTACGCGACAGAAAAAAAATCAAAAGAAAAATTCTAGAAACATAGAATTATTTAGGTTGGAAAGGATCTTTAAAATCATTGAGGTCAGCCATCAAACTAATACTGCCAAGTCCACCACTAAGCCTTATTCCTAAGCATCTCATCTACACATACTTTAAAACCCTCCAGGGATGGACATTCCACACTTCCCTGAGCAGCCTGTTAGAATATTTTGCAAATCTTTCCATGAAGAATTTTTTCCATGAAGAAATTTTTCCTACTATGCCATTCCTATGGTACAGCTTGAGGCTATTTCCTCTCACTCTATTTTTTGTCGCTTGGAAAAGGAAAGACCAATCTTTCTACACTTCTTTTCAGGTAGATGTAGGGAGTGATAAAGGTTTTTTTTTCCTTATTTTCTCTAGCTGAAAGTCCCCCAGTTCCCTCAGCCACTCCTCTTAGGACTTTGCTCCAGATGTTTTGCCATCTTTGTTGTCCTCTCTGAACATGTTCCAGCATCAAAATGACCTTCCTGTGGTAGGGGCCAAAAATTAAACACAGGATTGGAGGTGTGGCCTCACCAGTGCCCAGTACAGAGGGACAATCCCTGCCCTGCTCCTGCTGGCCACACCATTGCTGATCCAGGCCAGGATGCCATTGGCCTTCTTGGCCACCTGGGCACAGCCTGGCTCATGTCCAACTGCTGTCACCAGCACCCCCAGGTCCTTTCCAGCCACTCTGCCCCAGCCTGTGGAGCTGCCTGGGGTTGCTGTGACCCAAGGGCAGGACCCAGCACTGGGCCTTGTTGAACCTCTCACCACTGGCCTCAGCCATGATCCAGCCTGTCCAGATCCCTCTGCAGAGCCTCCCTGCCCTCCAGCAGAGCAGCACTCCCACCCAGCTTGGTGTCACCTGCAAACTGATTGAGGGTGCACTCGATCCCCTTGTCCAGGTCATCAATGAGGGCATTAAACAGGACTGGCACCATTACTGAGCCCTGGGGAGCAGCACTGGTGACAGCCACCAGGTGGGTGTAACTCCACTCACTGCTGCTCTCTGGGCCCAGCCAGCCTGACAGTCTTTTACCCAGGGAACAGTGCAACTGTCCAAGTCATAGGCTGCCAGTTTCTCCAGGGCAATGCTTTGGGAAATGCATTTAGCAGAGGCTTTAGTAAAGTCCAGTTGGGCAACATCCACATTCTTTCCCTCATCCACAAAGTGGGCAATCCTATAATAGAAGGAGATCAAGTAGGACCTGCTTTTCACAAACCATGCCCATGATAGCTGGGCCTGATCCCCTGGTTCTCCTATAAGTGCCATGTGATGGTGCAGGCTCATCTGCTCCATGACCTTCCTGGAGGCTGCAGTCAGGCCTGTAGTTTCCCAGATCCTCCTTCTGACCCTCCTTGTAGATAGGCATCATATATCCCAATCTCCAGTTAGCCAGGACTGCTGGTAAATGATGGAAAGTGGTTCAGTGAGCACTTCCACCAGCACCCCTAGGACCCCTGTGTGGATCCTATCCAGGCCCAAACATTTGAGCATGTCTAAGTGATGTAGTGGGTCTCTGAACATTTCCCTTTGGATTATGTAGGCTTCGTTCTGCTTCTCCTCTCTGTCTCACAGATCAGGAGGCTGGGCACCCTGGGAACAGCTAGTCTGACTATTAAAAATTGAGACAAAGAAGACCCCAGTCTTTTCTTCATGCTTTGTCACTGTGTTTCCCCCTTCATGTGAAAAAGGCTAGGTACTCTCCTTAGCCTGCCTTTGTTGTTAATATATTTATTGAAACCTTTTTTTGTCTTTTACAGCAGTAGATAGCTTAAGAATCCATTGGGCTTTGGCTCTTCTGATTTTCTCCATGCATGATCTCATGACATCCCCGTACTCTTCCTGAGCAGCCTGCCTACTCTTTCTTAGATCATAAACTCTCTTGTTTTTTCTGGAGTTCAGCTCTCTGTTCAGTCAGACTGGTCTTCTTCCCTGCTGGTCCAACTTTTCAGCATATGGTGGCAGCCTGGTTCTGCACTTCTAGGATTGTATTCCTGAAGAATTTCCAGTGTTCCTGGGCTCATTTGGCGACCACAACTGTGTCCCAAGGGACTTCTAAACAGGCCCAAGTCTGCCCTGCACAAGTTCAAGGTACATGTTCTCCTTGGCAACCTTGCTTACTTCTCTGACAATGAAAAACTCTGTAATTTTGTCATCACAGTGGCCCAGAGAGCCTCCAACCACCATATCCCATCACCCACCAGTCCTTCTCTGCTCACAAACAACAATTCCAGTAGGGTGGACATCCTGACCAGCTGTGTCAGGGCATTATCTTCCAGGAACCTCCTGGACTGGTTCCTCTCCACTTTATTGCTTTTCCAGCAGGCATCTGGTTGGTTGAAATCTCCCACAAGAACAGTGGGGGGATTGTGCCAGTGATTGTGTGAGTTCTCCCAACTGCTTCTAGACTATTTCACCCGCCTTTTCTTCCTGTTTTGGTGGTCTATAGAAGACACTGACCATGGTATTTGTTTTTCAAGTAAAAACTTGAAGACTGAAAAAGAAGAAGAAAATCTACAAAAGAAAGAATTAATTAGCAGTGATTAGCAGTACTAGCATATGTGAAAGCAATTTATCTGACATATCTGACACATTCTTTGCTATTATATGCTTGAATGTAAATTAAACTTGATTTTTTAAATAGTGTTGGGTAAATAGGGGGAATGAATTATTTATTTGTCAATTCATCTTTCATCAGAACTGACTACTGTAGAGTTCAATAAATTATGATGTGAATCATTTTTACAAGGACTCTCTTGCTATTAATAGCACACAGGCCACTTATGCATCTGCAAGAAAACTTCCTTATTATTCATAGTCCAAAGAAACACTTGTATTTAAAAATGGGTACAGTGATCAACAAAGCTTAGTCTTTAGTGTAATTCAGTTTTTTAGGTCTTTATCCAGCAGTTCTCAAGGAAAAGGTCGATCAGCTTGCTCACCATTAAATACTTTGCCAGTCTGATGGCAGTTCTGAAAGGAAAACAACAGTAATATTTTTCAATGAGACTTACAGTACTGGGGTAGAAGCCTGTTAAGAAAACTGTTATGTGCAATTGGATGGAAAGACAAGGAGTGATGGGCTGTTTCTAAATCTCTGAATCTGTGTTTTGAGCTCTATCACTTTTTAACAAATAGCAAATAACAAGGTGACAACTTGCAAATGCCATGTCATATGGACATTATCTGTTTTTAGTCTGGATGTTGTTCAAGTTTGAAAGAGAAGACAAAGTATTTCAGAAGAACACCATCCTACCTTGTATATTTAGTATCCTGTAAGGGCTTTTTGTCCTTATTATCTCTATTCCTTTTATGCTTTTGCATTTCAAGCCCTTTCGGCTAGTGAATCTGCAAATAAACAATAGCTTCTATCTGAAGCCAGAGGTTTCTGAATGCCTCACAGACGTGTTTTCATCCCAGCTGTCACACTGTGCAGTTGCCAAAATCTGTTGTGACAAATCACAGCTCTGAAGGTAGATTAGCAGACATTTATCATCTTTGTTTGTAACAAAGAAAATGCAAATGTATCTTAGCTTATTGTTTGTTTCACTGAATCCCACTCTCCTAAGGTGCACCCGTTAAACCTCCTTTTGGTTTCACCTTTCTCACAATCGCACAGAACAAACCTGAACTGAGAGTGTACATAAATATGCATTCTCTCTTGCTCCACCTATTCTGATGGTGTTTATTAAATAAGATGAAGAATAACTGAAAAAATCATTATTTATTATTCTTTTGATTGACATTTATGGTATTCTTCCACATAGAAACGATACGTGCAGTAGCAAAAGGTTCCTTGTATTGTATTAGTGGTGTTCTTGCACATACTCCTACATATTTACAAAAAAAATCAAGGCTGAAGGCATGCATCCTTTTATTTCACATGAAAAGTCTGATTCTTATTGAGTGAGAGAACTTATTTCATGATTCTGGGCAAAGCTCAATGAAGTTTTGCCTCCTGTTGGTATTAGATTTTGCCTCATTACAGAGTGTGTTATTCAGGAGACAGATATCACTCATGATCATCATCCCAGAAGCTGAGATCTGTGGGTTTTTTAATCCTCTAAAAAAATGTTCAGACTCCACACAATTTATCTGTGAAGGAAGATATGAAAAAAAGTACTTAGTTTTTGTACATACTAACAAGATATATACTTTTTGTGACCCCGAAGGAAGTAGTGCATGGACTTCTCTCTGTTATCTGTGGGTAACATGTTTACATCCACTGCTTTGGTTAGGATAACTGAAGAGATAACAGAAATGAATAAGAGATGAGATATTAAAGCTTCAGCTTGTATTCTTCTTTGCAGCTGTTGCGTGATTTATTGGTGGATTTCTTTAAATATAAACTTTTGATAAGTTCATTCATAAATAGCAGTAGTGGCTGAAAGATCTGAAAAATCACCACATGAGAGTGACGGAAGAAGTTGGAGATACTCTGATCTTCTCTTGCCCCAGTCTTTGAGAGGTAGTTTGTGCTTCTGCTAGCAGTGTTCCGTATACCAGACACCATATTAGTTCTGTGATAGAAAATTACTGTAGTACCAAGCACAAGTTAAAACTTCTGCAATTTGGGAAGAAATTTCTTTGCTCCTTAGAAGAGTTCTCAAGGTCCATTGAGTTTTTAAGACAATTTCTCATTGTTGTTTGGTGCAGTCTCGTCCCGCAGCCATAGGAGCTGACGGGTGCCGGCTAGCCACTCCCAGAGTGACCGGTGGAGACCACGAATCCCACCACTCCCAGGTTCTCGGCGAGAACCACGAGTAGTGGCTCCGTCTGCGACGTGGTGACGCAGGCGAGAGCAGGACTGGAAAGCACTGAGGTGAAGGAAAGAAGGAGTATGGATGCCAAGGCTCTTTATTGACCCAGGCAGGGCCAGTAACGGTGTCAGAGCAATAACCCTTGGGGAGGCACTTATAAATGGGAAGGGTGTGATGGGAGGAGACACGAGGGAACCAGTGAACGAAGTCCAGGGGTGGAGCGAGGGACACAACTGAACCAATAAGAATGGCACAGGGGAGGGAAAAGGCTCAGGAGAAAAATCATATCTTAAGTAAGGGTGATTGACATAGAAAATTCTCGAAATAAAAGGGGATGGTTACAGTGATGGACAAGTCACTGGCAGGAAAGAAAACAAGGGACAAACAACTCAAGAACAAACCACTATGAGGGAGAACATGGGGGGAACCGAGGGTCAAACCAAAATCTTAACTTATAAAAAATAACCAACTTTACAATAAAACCCATATATAACACACAATGCTACAGTTTGGTGTGAGAACAATTGTAGCAGTTCCTACTCTCCCTTCCTGCTGTCACTTGCTCTGCATTTAGGAGCAAGTTTTAGGGAATGGAGACATGGCTACTGCAGCTTTGAAATTGTCCAGCATTAAGAGCAAAAGAACAGCCTTCTGCAGGAGGATGCTTCCTCTCCATCTCCCTCCTTGCTCCTCCAGTTTTGTGGTTGATTAGCCTAAGATTTTCATAATCAATTTTTAGTCCTTGTAGTAGCTTTATGATATAGGAAGAGCTTCATAGGTACCAGCATCCTAAAATATTGTAGCAGTGTCAGTCTGCACTAACATGAGGGCAGAAGGACATGTTTAACCAGCTGAGAAGCAAATTTTCCATTCACAGGTTTAAGGTGCAAAAAAGCACATAACTCACTTTACTACACCATTGCTGTGAAACAAAAACCTACAACTCTCAATAGCAGCAGTTTTCTGTATGATGAAAGTACATCCTGTATTTCTCCTTTGAGCTCTAGACTGGTTATTTTCACTGTTTAATCAATACAAACACAGTATCTGGACTTTAAAGAATTTCTTAGCCTGTTGATGTACTCACTGGAAGTGCCAAATAAACCAATCAGTTGGAACAGAAGAACTGTGAGTTTTCAATGCTGATTATTTTTTTCCTGCTTATTTGCATACCTAAATAAACATTTTTATTTTCTGGCTTCAGAATTCCTTTTACATGTATAAAGTGTCTATTTTTTAGCAAAGTTTCCCTATTGATTTGGACAGGGCTTCTTCTGTAGATTTGGAGAACCTTTAGGATGTAGCATATATGTCAACCCACCTGGATCAGTTTTAATGGCTAAAACAGCTTTTACCTCTCATCCTCCATGATATAGTTGATTCATGCTGACAGGTGGGAGATGCCTTTTTAGCTGCTTTTGGTCAGGTTCTCTACATTTTGTGACATTAAGACAAGGTAGATTTTCTCAACTTGAAACATCCTCCCAATGGATGTCATGAGTAACCTATTAAATTAGATCTCCTTGAAAGTGGACACCTGTAACTCCTTATCAGCACTTTTCATCTTTGTCAGGAAAAAGGAAGATCTTGTTTCTGGTTCTACTAGTAAATTTTTGACCTTAGAAAAGAAACTAATTAGAATCATGAGTACTGTATTTGGAATAATGTGGGAGTGCAATTCAGAGCCATCTCTGCACCCTGGAGGGTTTACATCCTTTTAGCAGTAATCCTTTTATATTTATGAAACACAAAAGCACGGAGAGAGCAGGGTTTCCCCATCACAGTAAAATGAGTTGTGGTTCTGCTCTTGGCCATGCCCCCTCAATTTTCCTCAGCCCAGACTTCCAGGGGAAGCTCCAAGGACATTGTCCCTTTTTGCCTGTGGCAGGGCAGTTTCCTAGTGAAGGCTTTCAGTATTTCCACCCATGAGAAGAAATGGGATACACTTTGTTAGCTTGTATGTAACAGGAATTCCTAGAAGTGTAAACTTTTGTATTACCAGAAGATCCTTTAATAACTAGCAGGTTCAACTATGCAAAAAGTTCATTGTAAAGCTAAATATTGACCAGCAATATTTCAGAGAATACGAGGTTTCTGGATGTCCTAATTGGATCCTCCAGTACCTGAAGGGATCTTGTAAGAAAAATTGAGAGACTTTTTAGAATAGCATGTTGTGATAGAACAATGTGGAATGGATTCAAACTGAAAGAGGGCAGGTTTAGGTTAGATACTAAGAAGAAATTCTTTCCTGTGAAGATGGTGAGGCATTGGAACAGGTTGTTGAGGAATATCATGCCATCCATGGCAATGTTCAAGGCCAGATTGGATGGAGCTGTGAGAAATCTGGTCTAGTGAAGGTGTCCCTGCCCAAATGAAGGGGTTGGAATCAGCTAATCTTTCACATTCTTTCCAACCTAAAGAAGACCAACCTTTGTGAAGACCTGTACAAAGGGAAAGAGAAAACAGCAATCCCCTATATAAGCTCAACCCAATACTTCATAACTGTACATGAAGATATATTAAAATAAACTGTATGGCTATAGCACTGAACTTTCTTAGTGGTGAAATACCATTTCTGTATTCATGTTTCCCTTGTTAATATCTGTTTAAAACTGTTTTGAGGTTTGCTGTTTGCTTCCAGTTTGGCAGCTGCCAGATGATACATAAATATGGATTTATCTTTAAAATTCACTTACGAATTCTAACCATGCCATATGTTTTATGTAATTTGAAGGTATTTTCTTCACTGGAAAAATTAAAATCCACAACCACATGTGATGTAGAACATTAGACAGCTTGCATATGTAGTGAGCAGGTAAAGATAGTAAAAGATGACTTGGAAACTAGTACCAAAAATGATATATATTTTGAGTTACTTTAATTTTTGTAAAACCAAGTTGAATCTTCTCTTTTTTTTTTTTTGTACAAGTGACCTTCAGACAGTGTTTATTTTACCATAAGAAAAAAATGAATATTATATTAATGCAAATGCTTTTCATAAAAAATTAAGTAAAAAGCCAACATAGACTTAGCTATTCATGTAGTCCAACCGAGTAGAATATGTTTTCAATTGTGTGTAAAAAAAATCCTATTGACATTTTGTTTTTTTCTTGATTACCTAAATCATGGGAGGTAAGACTTAGAGAAATAACCATTACACTTTGGGAAAATGATTAATATTTTTCCATTAGAAGCAATGTATTTTGACACTTGTCAGTAAACTGCCATGATTTTGTAACGGTGAAAGTCAAGACTTCACACTGGTTTCTGTTCCAGTGACTGACAATTGCTTTGAAACACTGAATGTAATAAATAGTACATAGAATTTTCAAGGAAATATTTGACAAAAAATTGCATCCAAACTGATGAAAGTTTTCTCTAGAGTTCTCCAATATTTGGTGCAATTAGAGAAAAAACACTTGCCAGAGAAGGTGCTTGTATTTGAGGGTTTTGATGACTGCTGCTACGGGCTCGTTCAAACTTTATCTAGCTGTTACTGTCTTGCTTAATCCATGATCTGTATCTCCTTTTAGAATCGGTGGAGCCATGCCAACAGTCTTCTCCTATTTTTCGGAAGTGCTCGCTCGGGAGAAACGAGGTGAACACCTGAGCTGGCTCTGCATGTTTTGGATGATTGGTGGCATCTACGCTTCCGCGATGGCTTGGGCAATAATTCCTCATTATGGTAAGAAAAGCCATAGAAGAAAGAAAAATCTCCTTGTGATTTGGAGGTATTCTCGTATGAAAGTAAAGATCTTGAAGCTTGATAGCTTAAAGAAGAGTCTTCATGTCTGTTTTTGAACTAGTGACCTAACTGATAAAAATAAATGGATTCCTTTTGGAGGGTATAGTGGGAATAGATTGTATGCCAAATAATAAATAATTTATTACAAGATGCCAAGCTTCACCAATATCCATATTCAGTCAGATTTTTTAAATTACTGAAAACCTGTACACATGAAAATTTAATTGGTGTTATTGTTAAATCTGGAGAAAATAGATGATGTGGAGATTTCCATCAGAGAAATTTTAAATTGCAGGAATGTCTAAGTAGTGATCTTTTTGATACAGTGATAGATTGTGAATTGAACATTCTTGAGAAGAAGAATAAGAACTGTCTTAATGTTTGCAGTGCTGAAATCTGAAATTAGTCTGAAAATAAAGCTGTACTGAATGTTTCTTAGTAGGTATTTTTAGTGGTGTAAAAACAGATAAATGAAAAACAGTACATTTAAATGCTGTAGGGATGTATGAGGGCAATGGCTGAAGTTATACTCATGTGAAATACAAGCTACTTTGTCAAAGAGCTCTTTAATTTCTCTGACATAGTTAAACATAGCATGGGGTATAGATTCAATTCATTGTCTCTTGTGCTAGTGTTTTACAAGAGTTAAGTGCTCACAGGTCTCCAGGGTTGTTCAGACTGCTCAGGCGTTCTTAAAAATCAGCTTCTTAAGCAGTTCTCTCTGGCAGGCCTCATGTGAAGTAAAGCAGCACTGTGAGCTGGCAAAGCAGCTTCCTTTAGCCGAGCCGAGTTTATCAAAGTATTGTTGTGAAGGTTTGCTTGAAGTGATGGGAATATTTAGCAACTGATAATGTCCAGAAATAAATCATAATAGTGCAAACTAATCAAATACCTAGACTGTTGCATTAAAATTATTTTAGGGTTCAGTACACCAAACCTGAATCGCTATCTTCAGCCTTGCCTTTTGACTTTGAACTGCTGGAAGCAAAGAGAGGTATTTGTGCTGACAAGGCACAATATGGATTTTTTTTTCCAAAGTAGTAAATTGCTCTGGATGCCAAGTACTTTTTTGCTTTCCTATGGACTTTTATTTTCTTTATCTTTCAGTGGAAAATGCAAACATTATGACAGACTAATTTACATAGGTTGTCTAATTTAATGTAGATTTTATAAATAACTTTATATCCTTTACTGACGTACTTTTAAAACATCACATGGCAGTATATTTTAGTACAGTACACTTACACCAAAGCAGTGTCACTACACGGAAAACATTTCTATTTCTTTAGTAGAGGAAGAATATCAGCAACAAAAAGGAATGCTGCACTGAGTTTTTTGTTGTTGTTCTTGTTTTTATTGTTGATTTTTCCACCTACAAAAATATTTGTTAAATAATATAAGACATGAAAAAGTAAAAAAGAATTGCAAAACATAGTATGCTTTAGTGCTAGACATACAAATCACTACTTGCAGTTTATTAAGGTAAGTTACAATGATTAAAAAAAAGGCCAAAAAATCAAGCTATCAGAAGAATCCTTTTTCAGAGTAAAAGAAGTAAGTTTATGCATCATTTTGGCAAAAATTGCTCCCAGGGCAAGCCCTGCTCCAGCATTTGAGGAGTGTGGTCACACATTGCTGTCCCCTCCCAGAAACATTCCAGGTCAAGCAAGTGCCCGTTCAGGTGTCACCATTTGTATTACATGAATTTACAAGGAGGCTCTTACGGTATTTTCTCTTTTACTACTTCTGAATTATTTCTACATGGATTTATTTTGCCAGAATTAAGCAGAGATAGAGATTTTCCTCCAAATCCCTTTCTGTACTTCTCATCATTCACATCTTCAGTGACCAGGAAGCAAAATATAATTATTATAAACTACACACCCACTTTTAAACTGCATTTATATTTGTGCATGGGTATTTCTGTGTTCTCTGCTTCTCACTAGAGGACCTGACAATGTTTGGTTTTCTCAGCTGGACTCAGAAGTTATTCAATAGCAGTGAATGAAGCTCCATCTGTAAAAAAACAATAAACTGTCATTGAACACAGTGGAATTATTCTTCTATTAATAGAAAGATACCAGGTCAACACAGTAGAATACTTCTCTCATTTACCAGTGTATTCCTTTCATCTGTAGTTCTTCTTATACAAGCCACTTTTAAAAAGTCCTAGATTCATAGGCATACCTTATCTAGCCCAAGGCAGACTGTGAAGCTATATATCTATGTTTGCCCATTGAACATTTAGATACATGTTTCTGGGGGAAAACACAGATTACTCTGTATATGTAATAGTTTATCTCTGTTGCTGTTCAAGCAGCCTAGCAGTCTGAAACAGGAGATGCCCTGGAACACAAAATAAAATGTTGATAGCTGTTGTTTTGACATCAGCATGTTGTTAACTGAAGGGTAAGTGTGATGCAGTGCTGCAGTCACCACATATGGAAAGGCTAATATCATCTGGAAGACAAGCATCTTTGTAGCCAGGCTTTTTTTATATATATCTGTTGGCCATTGTTTAAAAACTGAAAGTTTGTGTAGACCTGTTCAAGGTCTCCTAAACTGGAGCTCAAGCTGTGAAGAAGAAACATCTCCAGAGAAATGCTTCTAATTGCAACTAATTTTAAAAGTCTCAGATTAGACCGCTGAAAAGAAATTCCTCTCTACAGTGCTTATATCAGTCTGGATAGGAGAAATAACAATCATCCTATAAATACTTCTGCAAGTGCAATTTTAATTTCAGCATCCTGTTTCAAAGTAGAGTAGTTCAAAGATGTCAGACACTTCAACAGTGTATTATAATAGTCTTCAAAATGTTTGTTTTTCAAATAATGATGAATCCCAAGAAAGATACTTATATCTTACAAAATTTTTTACACCAAGTTTATTTTTAGTCTGAGAATAGGAATTAAAAAGAATTTTGAAAGTTGTTTTATCAGTTATTAAAAAAGAAAAAAGTTCTGTGCCATGATCATGAAAATCAGTCTCAATTTTTATTGTAACATATCTCCAAACTAAACATCAGGGGAAGCTAGATAAGAATTTCGGTGTCCTTAGCCTATCAGTTTTGATATTCTGTCTAATTTTATGTACTTTGCCTGTAAGAGTCATACAAGCCTTTTCTGGCTTTATGGACTATAGAGAAATCTTTTGAAATTTGCAACATTCCCTACAGTATTTTACTTAGTCATAAAAAATATTGGCTTCGCTGGTTCTTAAATCTTATTCTTGAACAAGAAGAGGAGTTCTTGACCAAAAAGAAATTAGATTGCAAGGAAGAGAACAGGATGGTGCAGGTGTCCAGGCTGTTACAGCAGAAACTGCAGGAGGAACCTGAAGCTTTTTCCAGACTCTCACACCCCACTTCTGGTATTAACCAGAGAAGAGATGAGATAGCCATGTCAAATGACATTAGTGAACAAGTCTCCACTGTATGGCCAGAGAAGAGACCTTACCTCCATAAATATACAAAAGATTCCAGTTAAATTAGGCTCCATTATTACCTAAACCACTTCAAATTTAATAATACAGAATCAAGAAAATAGTAAAAACACTTCTTTCTAAAACCTCCAGTACAAACCAGATGTAAGTTTAAACATTCTTTCAGACAAGGGTAATCACATTATATGACAGATCTTCACCTTAAGTATTCATTTTTCATCACTAGAGTCTTTTGTCCTACTAAATTGAGGACCACTTACTTGTGTTCATAAGAGAGGTATTTAGCACCATTCAGAAAACACACTTGGAGTAAAAAAGTGTGGAATAAGAAGTCTACAGAAATGGCATTCCATTTCAGAAGTGAATATTTCTTGTCTAGGTGTAATGTGTCTCTCTGGCTGTAAGTGGGAATGTATTAATATGTTCTCTATTACATCAGAGTTTTCTATTGCATCAGCAAACAATTGGTGTTTTATTCTGTGACTAAAAGTCACAGTTACAAATTATAAACTTGTCACTAGTCACAAATGATATTTCTACTTCAGTCATTTGAGCTTTACTAGAGAAGGCCATTTTTTCCTGGATGTATTTTTTTTAGAGAGGAAGTTCTTTACAGTAACAGAACTTAAAAATACAGACATAGAAGTGTCCAAATAATGTGCTTACTCTTGTCTTACAAAAACACTATATTTAAAATTTTAACAATAACTTATATTTTAAAAATTTTTAATTATGTCTCCTACTGGAAATTTTTGTATTCATTTCCTGGTCAGTAAAATATATTCACTTCTATTCTCTCTGAATATTTTTGTTTTTTTCTTTTCTCCTGTCAATATGATAAATGAATTTAAAGGGCAGAAAAAGGGACTTAATTTAGATAGGATGGAAGTTAAGTTTTAAATGCAGTTGTTATATAGTACTAATATGAACTGCCAAATATATTTACAGAATCTTCATTCTCTGGATGTTGTCAAGGGCACATGAAACTACATACTGTCCTTAACAGTTTAGAACTATGCTAAATTCACTAGACCTACCAATGGACACCTGTTGACTGTTCTTATTCTACTTTCCATAATTAGATAAGTCTTTTTTTAGGCCTAGGAGTACATAATGGCCTCTGAATGCAAATGTAAGGAGAATGGACCAATCTGTTTTTCTTTTGAGTAAGAGCTGGTTTGCAAAGTGGCCTGAAAAATATTTTTCAGTGTGTAGCAGAAGATTGTTGTGGTAAAGCAATTAAATTAATATGAAGAAATTTACTCTGTTGGCAATGAAAGTGATCCTTTTATCACCCTTTTATCATGATGGCTTGAAACACATTTTTGTTGTACTTTCCATGTCATATTTGCTCCATTTTTGTGTCATCCAACTGAAGATAAAAAAGATAAACCTATCTTCAAAACAGCAATGAAATCCCCTTCTGCATGAAAGCATCATGAACTGTATAGTAATAAAACAGGCAAGGCAGCAGGGCTGCATGCAGCAGCTATGCAGATGAGGAGATAGATACTGGCTCATTGTGCAATTCACAGCATGCAATGCACCAGGCAGTGTTAATGGAGGAATTAACCTCTCAGCCTGCTGCAGATTTAACTGAGAACACGATGGACTAAAATTGTGGAGCAGCAATGAAAAAGAAAACCTTTTAACTCCCTTATTCTGTCTGGGTTGTTGTTGGGCTAAAGGGTTTCTCAGTGTCACACAACAGCAGTGGTATTGTGTTAAAAATTCCCACACTAATGCTAAATACAGTCTGTGGGTTAGAGACTTAGGGCACAGCAAGTACTAGTGCTTGATGAGCAATAAAAGTAGAAGGATCTTAGGAGGCATCCATCTTTCAGCACTTCTGGTGTGCAGACCTGGATCCTTTTGAGTGGTAGAAGCTGTTTAGTGTGGATTTACAGAGACTCATCTGATATTTCTGTCAAGGGTTGGTAGTACAGATAATGAAAAAGATTTTATAATGGTCTGTTTGTCAAGCATCTGAATGAAACTGCCATGAAAGAAGTAAAAGCTCAGGCTGAGGTTGCAGGGGCCATTATGGACTCTGGTTTGAAGCAAGTTGATGCAACAGATGCCCCTCAAAGTTCCCTCACCCCCATTCTATTAAACAGATACTGTTTCTTCACTTGTGTTGGGGCAGACTAGAAAACAGCAAATCAAGAAAAAAATATTAGAATTTTTAAAAAATAGAAAAAGAAGGAGCATCGAATATTCCCAGCACGTGTATGCATGTCTATCAAATTATCCTGGCTGGTAGCTCCAAATGGAAAACAGAAAGCTTCTTGGCCAAATAACCCTGCACTGGTAGAAAAAGTACATTGGTCCTCATTTAATTTCTAAAATTCTGGACTCTCAATTTTTAAAAATTCCAATTACTTTTCTATTGTTTTCCTCAAACATGTCTTTAAAAATTTTCCTTTTCAAGGCAGTTTAGAACAAATTCACGCCATAGAAACAGCTGTTTGGGAAAAAGTTGAACCCAAGGCATGATTTTCTATTATATGGTAGTTTGGTATTTTTGCAGAACGTGTCTGAATTTCATCAGTTGTCCAGTACAAAGAGAAATACCAAAGAAGATGGCCTGGGCAAGAGAACCATGGGTTTTTTTCTCAGCTATAAAAAACCCACTAATGTGCCAAGAAATTTGCAGAATTTGAAATCAGTATATTGTCCTTTTTCTTAAGACTTGGAGGAAACATGTGAACCAAAATTTAAAACCAAGAACAAATTTTCAAATTTGCCTCATACAATTCCCTTTCTGATATATCTTCTCTCTTCCGAACCAGCCTTCACAAATGAAAAATACTATTTAAGGTTTAAAGAAGTTAGAGCTTTGTTAAGGTTGAATCTGCGTTTGCTGAGACTGTGTCATGCTGTATAAATGGAATAGATCAGATGTAAAGCCATCCACTATGTCACACAACATCTTTTGATCTGTTTTACATTCCTCTAAGAGACAAAGTGATTGATCCCCAATGTGCTATGCTTCCCCCCTGCAAATACTTAATGCACTTACATTTATCAGGTATTCTGCATATGAAGCTTTATCTATACCTTTTAAAATCTGAGTTAATTAAAGTGTGTACAAGGCAGTTTCAATGTTAACTTGAGTTATCAACTTCTATTTGTGAATTGTTCCTCATTTGAAATAATCCTATTAAATTAGATTACACTGAATGTGTACTTTTAAAAAATCTTAATCTTTAGGAACCACAATAATGACAGAGTACAGCAGAGTTTAGAAGTGCTGCTTATGCAAATCTAGCTAGGAGAGCAAATAAACCCCACTTTATCAGTTTTTTTTTTTTTATTTTCTGTGGTCTAATGCAGAGTTTGATATGGTCATTTCAATGTTTATATTTGCAAGCCCTAGAAGTTTAAGTAGCTTTTAGCACATCTACTTAATGAGCACTGAAGATGCTCATTAGTGAGCTTCAAATATAACCTTTTCCTTGGCACTTCAGGCTGAAGGTGAAAAAGAAAATTTGTTTAGGGAGAGGTTCAGTAAAAATCTAGCAAATTGTTTTGTGAGCAAAGAAGATACGAGGCTCAGTTTCCTAGGGGTTTCTGTCAATCACCTTTTGATCCTGGTGAACTCCCTTCTGCCCTCTCTTCCCCTATGTTGTTTACAAGGCACCACAGCAGTCCTTTTAGTTTGTCCTTGCTTTCTCTAGGTCCCTTTCTGCCATACTCTCTACAGTTCCCCCTTCTTTCTCCCAGAACTCTGGAATAAGAAACATTCAGATATCCACACTCTCTCCATGCTCCCTGGTGCAGTACGGCCCTGGCCTAGCTGCTGTAAAGTAGAAAGCAACTCATTTTGACCTGGGTCAGACCAGTGCCAAACTCAGTGGATTGAGTGGCTATGCAGCATTCCCCATCCCCAGATAGGCTTCAGCATCCCTGAGGGACCACTGATATCTCCTGCCTTTTCCTTCATCTTCCACTGGACTCTCTCTTCTCTGCCTGGGCAGCATATTTCACAAGGCTTTGGAGAATGTGACTATCTTTGGGACTATTACTTCCTGTGACATTTGATTGAAGCATCTTAATGGCTTTAAAGAATGCTGGTGGAGGAACTGACAGACAGGTGAACAGACTGTTGCCATAAACATCATTGTTCAATGCCATAAACACAATTTTCTACAAAAACTGTAATAATAGTCAATCATTCTTATGACAATAAAATTGTCAACTTCTCAGCCTCACTCTTAATGAAAAATTAGTTTCCCACAATAAATTGGTCTTGAGTATAATTTAGGGAAATTTACATTCAGGTTAATAAAGCTGCCTTACAAACCTGTTCAGACTGACCAGCAGAAGTACCTGCATTGTCAGACATTAATCTTGCTTTTCATGTCTAGAAACAAGGAAGATGCTAATCAGATAAGATTTGTTTGTTAATATTTTTAATGTTAAATCACAAAAAAACTATGTTTGATTTTTTGACTGTTCTACAACAGATGAAAAAATCATGAGATAAAGCATTTACAAAAATACATTAATTTCCTCTGGAACATAATATGACAGTATAAATTTGCCAACCATACTTTCATATTATTTCTGTGGCTTGCAGAGCTATCTACTTTGAAGAACTTGGTGATTTTCCTTTTTGTAACACTTTCTTTTCACTTTAATAATATATTCTTTCTAAGGATTGCATATACAATTGGAATATAGTTTTTCAATTTGCAGTCCAGTTGCCTTTAAAATAAAATTAACAAAATCAATTGCAAATGACATTGTATTTTTTTTTCAGGAAGTTTGCTCATACTTTTTCTCAAAGGAAAATATTTTGTGTTACTTTTGAAAATCATGCCTACTTTAGTGAAAGTATTTCCATTGAGGTCTATGCAAATATCCATGCTTACCAGAGTATCTGACTGTCACACTTTTAGGAGAGGAACTTGTTCAAAAATTTGGCAAAACCAGATCTACCTCCCTTACAGTGTTTGTGCACTTCATATTTCCAAGACAGCTCTGTTTTTATACCTTAGAAAGATGTTAGCAGAAAACAGTATAAAATGAGCAGTGACAAGCATTAAGATTTCATAGTGAGAGCTCTAGGCTGAGCTTTCCATTCCCAATTTCCTCAGCTTTGGTGCTGGGCAAGGTGAAGAAATGCTGCTTTCTACTACTCACTGTTCCTCCCTTACTGTTTGAGTTGGTATTGTTTTCTTTTTAGTATTGGGGCAGTTTGATTTTAGGCATTGAAAGTTTTGGTCCCCCTCTTAGTTGTTTCAAGAAAGTGGCACTGCCATATAATAAAAAAGTTAGAAAATACAGATAAAGATGCAGTAAAGGTAAGGCTTTTAAGTAGTTTTATTTTCCCACAGAAACATTATTTAGTTCAGTCTGATACAAACATTTGATTCCTTTATGATTCTAGGCTCTCAGGGAAGTAATGACGCTGTATAAAAGAAAGAATGTAAAATAATTGTTTTGATTCCTTTATGATTCTAGGCTCTCAGGGAAGTAATGACGCTGTATAAAAGAAAGAATGTAAAATAATTGTTTTCTTAATGTATTATGTTTTCATTATTTCCTTCATAATTGCATTTCAAACACTGTGACTGACTGCTCACAGGCACAATCCACTCCTGCTGCCACTATGATAGACTGAGAATTATTAGTACTGATTTGAGTGTGCAAAAAATATTTTGTTGGATGTTTGACCAAGGCTTGAATTCAAGACTTCTGACTCATTGTTCACACAGAACAGAAAGGCCCTACAATCTGTACAGTAAGGCCAGAAATGTGACCAGGCTTGTTCAATTGACTGCTGTTAGATTAGAAGATAATTCCTAGAATGCACATTAGCTCTAATAATTTGATCACATAAACTACCTGCTTAGTCTATCTGTCTCTCTCACAGGGATAGGATATTGCTCCTTTTCATTTTTTTTAAGAGAAAACAAGAGACAAGCGAAATAACGAAAAAGGAAATAATACTTTAATCACAGCACTGATATGCTCATTGAAAATTAGCTATTTCTTGCAACACTGTTCAAACAAATAAATACAAAAGTTAAATTTTGAAAGAGTTTCTTGAATTAAAGAGATATTCTGTTGTTACACTGCAGCAGCACACAAAAGGGTAGAATGTGTATCACTGATAAAAGACATGTCCTCTTGGTATTCTTCAAATATTGTTCCAGCATTTCAATTAATGTTTTGTTTCTATGTTAAGATAGATAAGGAGACCCCATTTTCTTTTCATAAGCTACAGTGTTTCATTGTGCCTTTTACTGATTGTCTTTTTTGATTAATTGCTTCTCTTTCCTGCTTTTCCATGAGCCCATTATTTAAATATCCTTAGTCCAGATGCACATAAATCACTGGGAGCCTGGAGCAGGACAAGAACACTTACATTTTCAATTAGTTTCCACATCTAACTGCTGCTTTTAGTAGTGTCTGCAACAACTCATTACTTCAAATATAGCACCATTTGTGATCTCGTGGCTGTGATGGTGGAGGGCACCACACAAGAATACATGGATATCATTGTATCTATATTTTCACACAAGAATACATAGATATCATTGTATCTGTATTTTGTGTATGGGTAGGACAACAATATGAAAGGATTCTATTGAAGACAAGTGTTTCCTTATAGACTTTGTTCACAATGGCTACTGCACAGGGCATTTGACTGTTTTATATTGTCTTCTTATAGAAGTGGATTCTGTTTGCTCTCAATGATTTGCTCTTTTTGTACTCTTTGGCACTGTCCAAACAGATGCCTCAAAATTAATGCAAAACCATTTTTCAGTTCTTAAATAAAGTAGTGGAGAACTACTAACTACATGTTGGAGAATGGAGGTAAAAAACTTAATACAAATTTAAAGCTACATACAAATGAAGTTCATACAATGTTTGAAGCACATTTTAGTGACATTTGGTTGCAGAGTCTTGGTGCCAGCATTGGCCATGTTATTTTGAAACCCTGACAGCAGCATCTCTTAACATTCTGTCTCCCCCACTTCTGACATTAATTGCATCTCTTTGAACCATCATCTCTGGAAAGCTTGACATAACCTTTTCTTAGACTGACAAGCCTCTAAGTTGTGATGTTGTCAGTGTTGTGGCTGGCAGATTTTACTCTTTGTTTTGCAGATTGTGAGGCGCCTTCCTTGAACAGCTGCACAGAGCCAGACCCAAGCCAGGACTTTGTAGAAATGCCTGAATACATAAATCTCTGGGGCCACTGACTCAGTCAGCCAAACAGTCAGATCAATTATGTGCCATAGTGCTTGTAATGAGATTTTCAGCTACATATTAACCCTTGGTGGCTTATTCTTTTTTATTTATTTATTTATATCTGAGTGCTTAAAACATCATCTTTACAGTTTTAAGTCTCCATTGTAAACTTAATGCAATTATTGAATAGATCTTATTCATACTGGAGAAATACATTTCAATATTTACGCTTACTTTTATCTGGTTGTCAAGCTAAGAAAGTTCAGCTACTGCTGGTTTTTGATAGCTGATTTTCATAAAATGCTTCTAGGCCGTATGGACACAAAAAATTACGATAAAGAAATCTTTCTTCCATAGTTAGCCTTAGTCAGCTAGGTAGTATTCTGTAAATCCAGTTGAAAAGTGTCTGGTGGTCATTAAATTCAGGAAGGATATAAACCACTGAACTATTACCATCCCAGCACTAATTTTTTTCCCTAAGTCAATGGGATTACAAAGACATTAGGAAGATTCAAAATGTATTTATAAAAGAGCATCAGAGCAGTAACAAAAGTATTTACTTCCGTAGGACTGCAAATGGTGCCATATAATGTAGCTTTATATTAGGTCTTTAAAATGAGAAAATTTTCCAAATCAAATTTACATGCAGAAATGTGACAAAAGCAGACATTTAAAGTTAAATAAAACTTTTGAGCTTTTGATTACATACCACAGCTCTTTTCATCTGAACCCTGGACAAAAGTTGACCTGTGTTCTTCTACACTAATTTCTAGCAGACTCGGGCAGTTTACTCTGAGCAATGCCTTAAGTTTTAGCTTTCATATTTCAGATTTCTGTACTGCCTTAATGTGTGACTCTGAACTTCATATAAAGTATTAGCAAGTTCTCTTCACAGGGCAGTTAGACAAACAATCCTTTTCCAGCCTGAGAACCAAGGACACTGTTGCAGCTTCAGGCCCAGAAAGGTACAAACAACAGCAAATTGGGGAGAGCAGTCTGGGAGGATGGGACTTCATAACCTGGAGCTGTAATTGGACAATTAACCCCAATCTGTAAATGGACCAAAACTTATAAAAGCGTGAAAACTCGTGTCCATCTTGGGTCCATCTTGGGCAGAGCCCCAGCTGGGCTCTTGTACTGCCCAAGGTGTATCCTTTGAAGGCCTTTTAATAAATACCTGCTTTATTCCTTTAACTCTGCCTAGCCTCTGTTCCAGGTCAGCCTCTAGCCATCAGGGCCATGAGTGCACAGAAGGGAAGTTCAGAACCTTCTAGCCTTCTATAATGTGCATATTTACTTAATTTCAATAGCTACACAATATTTCTCATTTTAAATTTCAGGAGTGTGGAATCCACTTAAGTTTCTGGAGAGATTTTACACTGATTTGTATTTTAGAAACTATGGGGTAGAGCAGAATAAAATTATTTTGAGAATGCATAAAGTAGATTATTTTAGAAACACTGATTTAACATCTAAGCAGAAAATTAGAGATTTGCCATAGCAAGCTTTCAAAATCTGTGCTCGTTAACCAATTAACCAAGAGCTCTAACAAGTGAGCATATACCCACTTCTCAAAGACTATAATGATATTTGCATTCAGAATAAAGCCATGTTGAAGTTAGTCAGGTTCAATTCCTGGTAATGGGTGTCTGAAGTCTGGTTAAATGATGGGACAGAGGCAAAACTCTTAATGGTGATCATTAAAGTCAAGATGTTGCAATGTTGTCTTGAAGTGCTTTTTTGGCAGGTTTCCAGTCCTACAGGATAGTTGCATTGCAATTGTGTTCAGAATTCCTAAGGTGCAAAATTGTATCCTGTATGATGCTGGAGATATTACACCAGCATGACATCTTAGCAAAGTGCATTTCCACTGTTTCTCTCTCATGTGAGAATGGAAACTTCTCGGTGGCCAAGATTACAGAAGTACAGAGTTGCAGACCTGTCTCCACTCCTCATCAGTGGCATCCTCTGTTCCTTTTGTCTAACTGGAATGCTTTACTCTTAGCCCTTTTTTTCATGAAGAGTCATGTAGTTGGGTGCAATAAATAGTTGAAGCTGGGATCAACCTAGGAAAGGCTCACAAAGTTCTCTATGGTGATCACAAATCAGCCAAACATGTCCTAGGTCAAAATGGTATTGGATAACAACCCTAAATCTCCTAGGAATGAGGTGCAGGTATATAAAGAAACCATGCAGAAGCTTTGGACAAATTTGATGTGTCTCAGTTTGGAGACAAATTTAGGAGAAAAGAGAAATGAGAGTTCCCTCTGAAGAGGAGGGCTCCTGTAATGCCTTTTGCCAATGAAAAATGAATACCAGTGGGTGAAAGTGAAAAGAAAAAAAAAGCAAACTGTTTATTAACAAAAAGCAAGCAAACAAACAAAAACCCCAAAAGGATGTCTGCAAGGCACAGAAAAGGTTTGAATAAATGCAAGACACTGAAATTTCAAAACATTAACTCCAGTCCCGACCAGACTGTGTGGCAAGGAGGGAAAGATGGTGGCTGCCCTCCTTGTCTCAAGGAAGGGGAGGAACAGGGATTTGCACAGCAGACTAGATGGGAACCTTTCTGGTGTTAGTCTCTTCCTTGCAGCAGGTGAAACTGTTGTGTTTTAGTGTCCTTTCTCATGTTGGTTCAGCTTCTCTGAGGTCTGGGGTTCACCCCACACTGGCTCCTCTAAGGGACAGAAAAAAACCCACAAAACCCAAATCAAAGCCAAAACAGTTCAAGGAACAAACAAAACAAAACAAAACAAAACAAAACAAAAAACAAACAAACCAAAAAACCACCAAAAACACCCCCCCAAAAAAACCCCACACACAAAAAAACCAAAAAACCAAAAAAACAACACCCCCCCCCAAAAAAAAAACCCCAAAAAAACCCCAACCAAAATAATGCCAGAAAATCACAAAAAAGCTGCTGAGAGGATTCCCAGTACAGGGTCCAGGCGAAGGGGAAAAAAACCCCAAACCTTCTTCAAGCTAGCAAAAAACTAATCCAACAAAAGGACCAATGTAGCGTTCCAGTCCACTCTGCCCACAGCGCACCAAAAGTGAAGGTTTGAACCAAACCCAGCAGGAACTCAAGGCTCCCAGCCCTATTCCTGAGGCCATCTTAAAGCTACAGCAGCCATTTCTGGGCATAAAGCAGATGATTAGGGGGAGAAGTATCATCATAAAACCACCCCAAGACATGATGTCCATATTTTCTTGCTCCTCTTATGGGATAATGACTTTGGGATAATGTCAATGTTTTTCTGTATGGATTTTAACAGTACAGTCTCTTCCAAAACTCTCTGTATTTTGGGTCTGATTAATACCTTATTTTTACACCTCTTCAGTGTTACTGAGGTCTTACAGCATTGAGTTAAGATTTAACCTGGGTGAGTATTACTATTTGCATCATATAAATATACAGAAAAACACAAAAAAACACTACATCTTGCCAAAAACTTGCCATATAATTGGGTGATGTTATGAAGGGTGGTGGCTTGGAGACAAACTAAAGGGCATAAACATGTATGCCTCTGTGCAAGATAACATAAGAGGAAGAGAAATCTTCTGCTTCTGTCAATTGTTTTGATGTCAGTTAATTCCTACAGTACCATTCAAGACAGAATGTTTCCTGCAAACGGTACTAAGTCAAAGGCTTTTTGTTTGTTTTTAACCTGCTGTTTATTTATAGAAGTGATAATCTGTTTTAGTGCTCCTTTACATTAGTTAAAATGGAATTTTTCCAGCTCTGTGAACTGTAAGTGAATGCTCTTGCTATCATACTTTCTCAGTCATATAGAAAGGGCGGAAGAGGCAAAAAAATTTCTGAAAATACCATAAGCTTCTTCTTGTGAATGCTCTTTACTCTTTTGACATTGTTTGTCATAGCTATTGGAACAGCTGTACCTTCTGAATAATTGGGATAGTTCCCTGAAGGAGGCTGTATAGGGTGAATATGTAGAAAATTTATAATAGTCAATTTAGTTTGCAAGTCCTTGCTCTCTGGTTCTGTATAGCTTCTCTTCTGCCTTGTTAGACTTCATAACATGAATGGATAATGAGTGATTTTGTCATATTCATGTTTGTTTGTTTAGTTGGCCAAGTATCCTTCCCAGTAAAGAAAACTGAAGTGCAAGAATAGCTTCCTTTGTTCAACTCAAGATACAGGCATGCCATTCCCATCAGGCCCATTACTGGCAACAGCCTGCTTCAAGACCCTACAGGTTTTAATATTTATCTACTAGGGAGGCAAGAGAGATTCTGATTTCATAACCATAAATAGACCAGTTATTAGACCCCCCCCTACCACTTCCAGCTTCTGCCAAGATTAGATAGATAACATGACCAGACTGTTGGGTAGCTGCAGTTCTCTTATTAGGGATATTGCTTTAATTCTCTTATATTATTAGGTTCATCTCTTCTTCATTTTAAATATTATCTTCTTGACTGCACTGTGAGTCACAGCATCTTAATACAGCCATACTTCAAGGCCAAGTGAAAGTCAGATTTCAGATAGACCATTTCAAACCATGCACACTTACACATCTCCCTTACCTTCCCCTCACATCTACCTCCACCCCAGCATTTATAAATATTCTGATTTGAAACGAATTTTTGTGAGTTCTTTTTTTCCTGTCAGGCCTCATACATTATTATATTTATTACTACATTTCTGTGTAAGTGAAAGCCTTACTTGTTATTACTAAACCTCGAATTTTGGGCACATAATCATACCATATCATTGTTTGAGCTATGAGGATACACAAACATCCTCCTTAATGGAAAGTAAAATTTTCGGGGCAGTTCTACAGCAGGTATTAGAGAAATTTAAAAAGTGGACTGTTGATATGACTGATCAGAGGTACTACACCTGGATTACAGTGCTATGCAGGAATGGGTTTAGTAGTATTTGAGAGCAAATTATTTTCTATGCAAAATCAGTTGTTCTTGCAGCTGTCCTGGGGATTGTTGGAATACAAAATACTGCCACTGGAGTGGCTGGACACTTGATTTTTGTAGGTCTTCAGATAAATGTCAGTGTCAGCACAGAGGAGTGACTTGGGTCTGTGCTTACAAACCCCTTCCTCTATGACAGAGGAAATGTGTCTTTAAAAAATGCTTTGTTCCTTCTCATCATGTTTTAAGTGTCAGCTCCCTCCATCATGGCCTGCCACACTTCAACTATTTCATTTCCAAATTCCTTCTTCAGAAATTACCAGTAGCTGACCTGCTGAGACTAGGTTTGTAGGGTATCTAACTCTCTATACAGGCTAAAAATAACACTGCATTTCCCATGTGATATTAATAATTTAATCACAGAAAAGACAAGTGTTCCACTTTGCGCTACTGGAATTTCACAGCAGTACAACACTGAAGAATTCTGAAAACATCATTTCTATGGTTGTTTAAAATCACGGTTTTCATCCAGTTTTGTAAAAATGTGTAGCAGATTTTCCTCAGCTACAAAATTTACCTGAAGTTTTCTCTTTTTCAGTTTCAGTGATGTTTCACCTTTATTGTAATGAGCAGCACTACAATATATGGTCTCAAAATGACACTGGCAGTTAAACTTGGTAATGCCAGGGAAGAAAAAATATAAGTGCAATAATAAGTTAAATGATGCAAGCTTCAAAATGTTTCCAGTCCTCATAATTTTGCTTTAGCTTAGATTTGGGAAATACTCAACAAAACAGCAGCATTTGATAGTAAAAGTCTTCCTGCAATAGTTTTAATCTTTATTTGTATTGAGTACGGTAACAGTGCCACCAAGTGACAATTTAGAGCAATCATGCTTCTTAGTTCCCGTAAATATTTCAAACAAAAGCATTGAGAATGAGGCCTGGAAAATAGACTTCTGACCAAAGGTTATGTGGTTAAACAGAAATAAGACAAACTATAAAATAATGTAAATTATTCCTGGGAAGAATCTGTGAAGTCTATGAATTAATGTAAGATCGTTGGTTCTTCCTCATCTGTAATTTTTAAATATGGTTCTGCATCTGCTCCCTCCTTTGATCTACTAAAAGACAGAAATCTATGAAAAATCAGGTTTTGGCAATTTATGACACTCATGAATTTAGTTCCTTTTATTCATACTGAACAAAAATTGTCAATATGCTCAGTCTTTAGCTAACCATGCCATAAAATCACAATATTTGATTGGATTATATTTGCCAACTTTAGTAACACAGAAAGGTGTTCACAACTTTATTCCTCTGGTGTATATAAACTGCCTCCTTGCCAGCCAGTATTTATACAGAGCTTGTGGCCACCCATGTTTTACATTGCCCACTTTACAATTTAGTGTAACATATATGAGTTTGTAGAGATCTATGGTGTTCCTTGCAACCCTTAGTGTGGAAAGTTAAGCAAATCATCCCCATAAACCTGCTCTCTAGTAACATGTCTGCTGTAGGAGAGGATCCTTGTGCTTGAATGTACTTACTGTTTATCAAGTGTTATACATTCATAAAATTCATCTTAATGTGGGCAGGTTTCCCTCTGTATATATTCAGAAAGTCTATGACAAAGTATCTTTTCTTTCCTTTGGAGTAAGAATTTTATAATATCTTCTTGATATATTAATATTATGGGGCTGATAGTATACTATTCTGTGAGACAAGATTTTGTTGACATTGTGCTCAACTCATAAATTGGTGATTGGCTACAAATTAGCATCTTGTACATTTTGATTTTGCTGCGCTGTGTGCTCCTGTGTTTCTGTAATCAGTAATTGCCATGTCTGTGATTCACTTGGCCTTTTCCAGCAGCCAGGAAAGCAGGAGGGTAGTATTTAGCACAAAGATTCCCGCAGCAGCTTCAGATTCGGCCATCACAGGTTTTGGGTTGCTCCTACAGTGCATTACTGCCAAGATGCATTTGGGACAAATGTTTTGCAATTCATAAAACATTGTGTCTTGCCCCTGTTCTGAGGATTAATGACTCTTGAGTACAGCATAGCCAGGGAGCAAGGGTGAAGGTCGGCTCCAGTTTTGAGCACTGCACTGAATGCAGCCATGTAGTGCTGCTGTGCCTTTGCTATTTTGCCATGAATCAGGGGAGAAGGAGATTGACTTACAGCCAAGAACACAATTTCATTTACTTCCAAGACTTGCGTACAAAGGGAATGAAAGCCACTTTGTGAGCTAAATTCAGAGCTGCTCTAATGGCTCCATTATCCAGATTAGCTCATGACCTAGGGAAAAAGGATGTGTTAAGTATAAAAATAAATCCAAACTTGCTGTGCATTTGAAATACATGTTTGTTTTGCTGATCTAGTGCTGGTGCTGGAATAGATGGGAGGAAAAACCTCCAGAAAGCTCTGTGCAGATCCAGCTTTTTTTCTTAAAATTGTTTTTTTATAATAATGACATTCCTCTTTATCATTAATTCGGCAGATACATTAAATCACAAGATAAATTGCAGCAGCTAATACAGTACATAGTGAAAAAGATGGAACAAAAGCAATAAAAACTATAATGAGTATTTCACTTGACATGTCCCTTGGGTATTTTGAGGAGTAAAAAAGATGTTTTGTAGGTTGTCACAATGACAGCAGAATGAACAGAGCATTTATTGCTTTTAATTAAGTGTAGTATGGTTCACTTATATTAATAAATGACAACTAAAAATAAATTACCAAGAGCATTTTCCAGGACTGGCTACAGAGGACAAGATGTTGCTGTTGCTTTATAACAGGTATAAAGCCAGGTTGATTTCATTTACTGCAGAATTGCCCTTTGTACAGCTCAATCTCATAAAACATAAACTGGAGCTGTGAAAGGCAGATTGCCTAACTATTCCAGTGGCTTCGTGTATTTCTGGAACAGTTTTTAGTAACAACAAAAGCCAGTACCTTGGCTGATACTGAACGTTCTGAAAGAAAGAAACTCCTACCCTGTGCTGCCTTCCCTGCAGCACTAGCAATTGCACAGAGATTGAGATCAACTCACTGTCAGACCAAAAAATAACTTCACCAAATAATTCTCCATTAGATGTTTTTTTTCCTATAATTTAAATTACGTAATGAAGTATATTATTCTAATTATTAGAATAAAATGTGTACACAATATAAAAAACACAGGTGTGGTCTCTAATTGCTTCATTAACACACTCTAAACCTTTCTTTACTTCCTTCCCTTCACAATTTAGATGTAAAATAAATCCACATTATTTAAGTCTTGAAATTCCATAAGTTCAAATGTTAACATTTTCCAAAAATCAATAAAGAGTGAATTCTGATACACTTTCATGTCCTTGTTTTTGTTTACAATTTTATTTGTAAATTTTAATTCCAGGTGATATTTTTGAATAAAATTTAACATTAATTTTTAGACATCCTTGTTCAGCTGGAAGGATATTTTGAGCAGTAAAGTATGTCCATATGGAGCCTTACTTGAAAAAAATTACATGGGATTCCAAGATCATTGTCAATACATTTACAGATTTTATACCTTGCTCCCTGGGGTAAAGGTGGCAGTGCTCAATGGCTGCAGAGCAAAGTAGTATAATTTCAGAAACATAGGAAATTTGTAGGAGACGAGAAAAACAGATATTCTCACATCTGTTCATCAAGATTTTTCACCAAACCATTGGTAAAGAGTAAAAATAAATCATAGGTTGACAGTATTTTTCATGTGGTAGTATGTAAGTACATTAATATGAGAAAGAAATTTTTCCCAATTATGTGTTTATGATCCACAGCATAGAATCTTTACACTCCAAAACACACTTTACATTTCTCACAAAAGTACCTCCTTTGGAGAATTATTTAATAGGCCATTTGTTACTATATCCTACCAGTTGTTTACTGACATCCAGATGGATTTAACTAACTATGTCTTTTGCCTAGAAAAATCAGGTAGCAAGTAATAGGTTAATCCAGTGTATCAGTTCTTTCATTACCCAAGACTTCATTTTCTTCCAGTAACCTCTTCTGTCCTTTACCATTGTTCCTATCTTCCACTCACCTTTTAATAAGTTAACCTTGAAAATTTTACTTGAAAATTCCTGCTGTGCTGAAGCCAGACTAAAAGGCCAGGTAGTTACCAAATAATACTTTTCTCTTTCTTAAGATAAATTCTTAGTTTTCTTATAATTATAACATTTCAATAGTCCAATCATAATATACCAACCAACCATATATTTTATTAAAAATCTGAACTACCGGTCCTCCAGTTTCACATGGGTGATTCTTATTAAGAGTATCAAAATCAAGTTTGTAGAAATAGTTAAGGAGAGCTATAAAATTCCATAAAACATATAATTTGTGTGCAGTTTTTTAAGTCTCTTCACTTCCGTTGTTCATAGAAAACTATTTCTTTGTATATATATTCCTATGCATGGTGATGATGTTCCTGTTTGGTTCACATCACTATCTTAATAGAGATTTTGTTAAGAGAATTGAAAGAAGCTTCTTCATCCCTAAACAAGAAAGATTTTCATCCATAATACAACTACTTTCCAGTATGACTAATCGCATGCAAGAGGCTAAAAGTCATAGTGTAAAACTACTTTTTAGGTGGCCAATATTTGTGGAAATATATCAGTCAATCTTCATTTAAATACAGGTATCATTTTGCATGTACAAGAAGCAAAATATATAGGATAACACATATAATACTCCTTATTTGTCTACATTTTGTGAATTTCTGCTTCCACAGGATGGAGTTTCAGCATGGGCTCTGCCTACCAGTTCCACAGCTGGCGAGTATTTGTGATTGTCTGTGCACTGCCTTGTGTCTCTTCTGTGGTTGCCCTCACCTTTATGCCGGAAAGCCCACGGTTCCTGCTGGAGGTATAACTTCCCAAATGGTTTCTATATTCCAGTGAAAATTATTTCAGTTTTATATCATGACTTCTACCAAACAGGCATTTAGATCATTCAGGGACTATAGGTAGCAACTCAATTTGTATGTATGTTGCACTTCAAAGTTTTGTTCTAACATTTAGGTTGGAAAACATGATGAAGCTTGGATGATACTCAAGCAAATTCATGACACAAACATGCGTGCTCGTGGTCAGCCCGAGAAAGTCTTCACTGTGAGTATTGCTTTTAAAGCTAATCACCTATCACATCAGCAAGCCTCCTGACTGGTGAGGTCTGGACAGCTTAAGCAATCAATATTAATTCTCTAAATGGCTAAGCCAATTTTTGGCACTCTAAATACCTAAATAAAAAGTATTGTGAATTCCTACTGAAATTGTTATATATAAAACGTCTGCTAACAAATCAGCCTTTGGCCAGGATATTCACGGATATATAAAGCCACAGCATGATAATTTTATCTGGCGTATCAAGATAGTTAATAGATTCTACCTGTGTTTTATTTGTTAAATTTTGACCCTCAGTAGGCACATAGTCCAAATTAGTTAGCTGTTGTGTCTTTAGGATTTGGAATTTTTCCCCATTCTTATCAGGTAACACAATGGTTTTAAAAACTACATGTTCATTTCTGTGAAATAGTAATTCCAAACATTTACTATTCTCAAAATATCTTGGAGGCTCAAATTCATTTTGAGGCTTAATTATAAAATCCCATTTAAAGTGTCGATGGGTTGTTTCTATTGGAGTAGAAATTGCCAATTCAAAAATAGAATTTTTTATGGCATTTTTGTTGTTTTTGGTGACTATACAAAACAATCTTGTCTTCTTGGATACAGGGAAGTATCAAACAGCACGTTCTTGCTTTGAAATCCAGTTGGCCTCTCCAGTTTGTGCAGTGCAGTGGCAGTATGTGCACCCTCAGAGCCATGTGTGGGATGTTTTTCCTCTTCTAGAAGCTTTCTTCTTATTTTAACGCACATGTAACTCAATTAAGAAATCCTCTTAAAGGTTCTGCATTTGCAGGCAGTGTTGAGGAACGACCATCTGACCACATAACTTATATTCCACCGAGATTTGCAGTTTGCTGCCTTGAATGTAGTTTCTATTGCTTCCATTTAAACCTTTCCACAAAGAAGCTCAAGAATTCCTATATTTAACTTGAAAGAAAGCTGGTTAGCACATTTACCATGTTAAATCCACATTTTGCTACACTGGTGAGCTACCCCTAATCCCACCTAATCTAATATTTTATCTTCTGATTTAATTTATTAGTAAAGGGATATGCCTAGCACCATACAGCTATGGTGTAATTTCACAATTGGCTCTTGCTGATCTGAGCCGCTTTCAGACAGAATATGCCTGCTCCTGGTGACTCCAGGGGTGTTTTTTTTTCTGCTACTATTGATATTCATTGACTGATTTCACAGTCAGCCATAGTGCTGACCCTGTCTCCCTTTAGTATTGGTTTAAGCACAAGGAAGAGGAACAGAAATGTGCTAGGAGAAAATGTGGGCGAAAGGATAAACCTCTCACGTCACTTTGACGTAATTGTAATCACGTCCCAAAGCAGCTGTCAAGAACAAAGCAAAGCACATGCTTGTTGTTTCCAGCTCTTGTGCTCTAACAAGCCTTTGTCTCTATGGTTGTTAAAATGTGACGCTCAGACACTTTATCTACAGTCACTTTTGTAAATTGGTCAGACATTAATTTTTCCATTTTCTGCCTTGAGCATTAGGAAAACTCTGCTCCATATATCAAGTTGAGACTAGAAATACTGCTCTGTGTGTCAAGGTTAGACATATATAGAAGTCCCTATTTTTAGCTCACATTAAAATGATTAGAAAATACATCATTCTCTTATTTTTGTACATGAGCACTTCATCTCATAAAACCCAGAAAGCAAAGATCTTATGCATAATTTTTTGACATATCACTTTAGGTTTTTTTCTGTGAGTCCTCAATATTGTGACATTTTGTCTCACTAATTTATTCATATACTTCTCCTAAACTGTCTATACTCCTCATTTGCTTATCCAATGCCATTCTATGATTTATGCTTTACTATTTTCCTCCACTTAATGTTGTTAGTTACATCAGACACACTTTGATAGTAGGTTTTCTGACTCTATAGACAATGTAACTTTTCTCAATTACACCTATACTTTTAGTGTCATTTTCTTTTATGCATTTTCCTGAATTATATTGATTTCATCTTTTTCTTGAAGCTTTTTATTTCCCCCGCAGGTTACGTTTATTCTTGTTACTCATCTTATTGGGGGGATTATCTTCAAGCCTTTAGAAAGAGATGGCATCAAATGACAAGTAGTTGGGTTTAGAGTTAATCCAAAATGGAATATTCTGATTCCTGAATTAATTTAGAGGGTAGATCTTGAAGAATTTGAAGAATTTATCCTGAAAGCAGTGACACTAACAGACATCAATAAATGAATAGTATCTTCAATCACAGAACTACCAAAGTTAGATGTTTATGTACATGCTTTATTATCTTCCTGGGTTTTTTAAATACCTATTCATTAAATCTCTTGGTTTAAATATTTAAGTAAAAAAAATCAAAATGCATCCTTAAAATCAAAATTTTCTCTACTCCTCTATTGCCACGTATTGATTCCTTTTCCTGCAAATATTTCTCTTTGCAACAAGTCTTGATTTTTTAAAATTTAAAACATTGCATATTTCTAACCATTGCTTTTGAACAGAAGCATCATTTTCATTAAAACAGGTTTTCTTTTCTGGGTTTGGCTGTTTTTTCATCCTTCATACACTGACATGCTGAATTTGCATGTTCCAGATGGACTATTATCCTGACTCAATAGGACTTTTCATATGTTAAAGAACCACCAAGGCCAGGGAACTTTTGTCCCCAGCCACATGCAGTGGTCCCAGGACACATATGTTTCCCTCAATCTCCACAGCTCCGAGTCAGGTGCCCAGTACAGTGAAAATGCTGTCCCTCAACCCACAAGAGTGAGGTTCAAAAGGCATTCCTTTTCTGCCCAGAGGAGTGGTATGTAAGGATTTCTGTATGTAGGAGATACCAGATAATTTTTGAGGACTTGACTCAGTCTTTTGCATAACATATTTCCATTAAATTAAAAGCAATTTAAGAAAATCTTGAGATCAGTGCAATGATGTGGACAGGATTATTGGAAGAGGCATGACAGGAAGTTTTCAGGCTTTTGATAAAGTCATGATCTGGCAAAACAGCAAGCTGTAGTACTTCAGAAATGAGGGTAGTTATACCTCAAGCTGTTTAGTGGGCTTTTCTGTGTTCTTGTTCATGGGACGAGGCTGCTGTTCCATCTCAAACAGTATACATCTGTAAAAGCAGTGGGCTCAAAACTTGACCTTTATCATCAATATTGCCATTCCCTGATGTCCTGTAATCCACTCTGATACATTAGAGGTGAGGGCAGGGGTTGTTCTCATTCTGTTAAGAAGAAACAGAAACTATGTCTAACTTCTGGAACTGCAGCCAAACACTAAATATGCAGTCTCTTGCTCTCTCCTTCCTTCTGTGTAAGTCCCTTTCTCTACTTTATTAATTTTCTTTCTGTTCTTGACTCATCTGCTTTTAAAATAAATTGTGGATGAATACACTGCCTTTTGTGATATCATTATGAAGCTGGGACTGGAGCAGAAACTAAAAAAAACCCATACATTAGTATATGTTTGTCAGGTCCTGTGTCTGGAAAGACCATGGTTCTGCCATTTAATTTTCCTTTTTTCTTTCATTCTTTTTTTTCTTTAGATTCTTTTTTTTTTTTTTTTTTACTTTTACTCTCTTGTGTAGCAGAACCACATCCTGGTTCTACTACACAAGAGAGTAAAATTAAAAATTAGGTTTGTAGGATGCATTACATTCTCTGTCACTGGTAATTTTCAGTATTTTTCCCTGATGTCCATCTCATTTCCCTTTAGATAAGTACGTGATTGTTCATAACAGCAATAATATGCATGGTTCCAGATAATTTTACCTAACTTCTTCTCTCTTCATTAAGTTCTCTGTTTAACACTAGAAAAAATAACAAAATAATAAAAGGTTGTCCAACTACTAATTCATAATATTTTGAATACTTCTGTTTTCATTGTTGTGTCTTTAATCAAACTACTTTCAACAATGTTGTGATAACAAGTCTGAAACAATTTGAAAGCAAATTCTGGGCATGGTGAACTGGTGGATGAAATTAATGTTTTA